>NC_080386.1:59906298-60206298 GCF_014773155.1 Arachis stenosperma
TTTTCGAAAATTCAGAGAGACCATAATAGAATATATCCAATATGGTCCATTCTGAAAACATGTCAGATGGACATCTTTTGGTCAGCTGCTTGTATCTTTCCCAAGCTTCATAGAGGGATTCACCATCTTTTTGTTTGAAGGTTTGAACATCCATTCTCAGCTTGCTCAGCTTTTGAGGAGGAAAGAATTTATCCAGGAAGGCAGTGACCAGCTTATCCTAGGAGTCCAGGCTATCCTTAGGTTGTGAATCCAACCATATTCTAGCTCTGTCTCTTATAGCAAAAGGGAAAAGCATGAGTCTATAGACTTCAGGATCAACTCCATTCGTCTTTACAGTCTCACAGATCTGCAAGAACTCAGTTAAAAACTGATAAGGATCTTCAGATGGAAGTCCATAAAACTTGCAGTTTTGTTGCATCAAGGCAACTAGCTGAGGTTTCAGCTCAAAGTTATTGGCTCCAATGGCAGAAATGGAGATGCTTCTTCCATCAAACTTGGACGTTGGCTTTGTGAAGTCACCAAGCATTCTCCTTGCATTATTATTATTTTCGGCTGCCATCTCCTTCTCTTGTTCTAATGTTTCTGAAAGGTTGTTTCTGGATTGTTGTAATTTAGCTTCTCTTAATTTTTTCTTCAGAGTCCTTTCAGGTTCTGGATCAATTTCAAGAAGAGTGCCTTTATCCTTGTTCCTGCTCATATGAAAGAGAAGAAAACAAGAAAAGAAAGAGGAATCCTCTATGTCACAGTATAGAGATTCCTTTATGTTAGTAGAAAAAGAAGGGGGTAGAAGAATGAAGAAGGAGGTTCGGATTTTTGGATGAAGAGAGGTGAAGAGAAGTGTTAGTAATTAAATAATTAAATAGAAGAAGAAAAGAGAAGGGAATTTTCGAAATTAATTTTTGAAAAAGAAGTTAGTAATTTTCGAAAATTAGAGATAAAATGTAATTAAAATTAAAACATGAAACAATTAGTTAATTAAAAATAATTTTTGAAAAAGAGAGAGATATTTTCGAAAATTAGAGAGGGAAAAGTAGTTAGGTGGTTTTGAAAAAGATAAGAAACAAACAAGAAGTTAGTTAGTTGATTGAAAAAGATTTGAAATCAAAATTGAAAAAGATAAGAAGATAGCAAGTTAGATAAGATATTTTGAAATCGAATTTTGAAAAAGATAAAAATTTTTAAAAAGATAAAATAAAAGATAAAAAGATTTAATTCAAAAATTTTAAAATTATTTACTTCACTAACAAGAAACTACAAGATAAGATTCTAGAACTTAAAGATTGAACCTTTCTTAACAAGAAAGTAACAAACTTCAAATTTTTGAACCAATCACATTAATTGTTAGCTAATTTTTGAAAATATGATATAAAGATAAGAAAAAGATTTTTGAAAATTAATTTTCAAAATTTTCGAAAAATAGAAAAAATGAAAAAGATATGATTTTTGAAAAAGATTTTGAAAAGATAAGATTTTTAAAATTGAAATTTTGACTTGACTTGTAAGAAACAACTAATTTTGAAAATTTTTGACCAAGTCAATCCCAAAATTTCGAAATTTTTTGAGGGAAATAAGGAAAAGATATTTTTTTGATTTTTGAATTTTTTTATTATGAGAGAGAAAAACAACAAAAATGCTCAATGCATGAAATTTTTAGATCAAAACAATGAATGCATGCAAGAATGCTATAAATGTCAAGATGAACACCAAGAACACTTTGAAGATCATGATGAACATCAAGAACATAATTTTGAAAAATTTTTGATGCAAAGAAAACATGCAAGACACCAAACTTAGAAATCTTTAATGCATGGACTCTAACAAACAAAAAAATGCATATGAAAAACAACATAAGACACAAAACAAGAAATCATCAAGATCAAACAAGAGGACTTATCAAGAACAACTTGAAGATCATGAAGAACACTATGAATGCATGGAATTTTCGAAAAAATGCAAGAAAAATTTTTAAAGCATGCAATTGACACCAAACTTAAAAATTGAGTCAAGACTCAAACAAGAAACACAAAATATTTTTGGATTTTATGATTTTCTAATTTTTTTGTATTTTTATAAAAAAAAATTTTCGAAAAACATTTTTGGAAAAACGAAAAAGAAAAATTTTTGAAAAAGTTTTTGAAAAGAAAATTACCTAATCTGAGCAACAAGATGAACCGTCAGTTGTCCATACTCGAACAATCCCCGGCAACGGCGCCAAAAACTTGGTGAACGGAGTTGTGAAAACAACTGATACCATAATAATGATTTCATACAAGTACAAAAGAACATGGATCACAATTTCGTCCACCAAGTTTTTGAAAGTTTGTGAAAACGAAAAAGAAAAGAAAAATTTTGAAAAAGATTTTTGAAAAGAAAATTACCTAATCTGAGCAACAAGATGAACCGTCAGTTGTCCATACTCGAACAATCCCCGGCAATGGCGCCAAAAACTTGGTGGACGAAATTGTGATCCATGTTCTAACTATTTTGAGATGAAGGCATTCTTATGGCACTGGTTGAATTCACAACTCCGTTCAACTAACCAGCAAGTGTACTGGGTCGTCCAAGTAATAAACCTTACGTGAGTAAGGGTCGATCCCACAGAGATTGTTGGTATGAAGCAAGCTATGGTCACCTTGCAAATCTCAGTTAGGCAGATTAAATTGTTTATGGGTTCGGAAATCAATAATAAGAAAATAAATGATATAATAAAAGGGATAGAACACTTATGCAGATTCATTGGTAGGAATTTCAGATAAGCATATGGAGATACTGTGGGGCTCAAGGACGCCTGCCCTCCTATTGCTTTCACTCAATCCTTCTTACTCCTTTCCATGGCAAGCTGTATGTAGGGCATCACCGTTGTCAGTGGCTACATCCCATCCTCTCAGTGAAAATGGTCCTCTGCGGCTGTCACTCGCATGGCTAATCATCTGTCGGTTCTCAATCAGGTTGGAATAGAATCCATTGATTCTTTTGCGCTTGTCATCACGCCCAGCCTTCAGGAGTTTGAAGCTCGTCACAGTCATTCAATCCCAGAATCCTACTCGGAATACCATAGACAAGGTTTAGACTTTCCGGATCCTCATGAATGCCGCCATCTATCTAACTTATACCACGAAGATTCTGTTGGGGAATCTAAGAGATACGCATTCAAGCTTTGTTGCATGTAGAACGTAAGTGGTTGTCAATCACGTGCGTTCATAAGTGAGAATGATAATGAGGGTTATATAATCATCACATTCATCATGTTCTTGGGTATGAATGAATATCTTGGAATAAGAATAAGAGAGATTTGAATAAAAGAAAATAGAATTGCATTAACACTTGAGGTACAGCAGAGCTCCACACCCTTAATCTATGGTGTGCAGAAACTCCACCGTTGAAAATACATAAGTAAAAGGTTCAGGCATGGCCGAATGGCCAGCCCCCTAAAACGTGATCAATAGCCTCTTAAGATGAAGAATAAAACAAAACTGAGACCAAAGATGTCTAATACAATAGTAAGAGGTCCTATATATACTAGACTAGCTACTAGGGTTTACATGAGTAAGTAATTGATGCATAAATCCACTTCCGGGACCCACTTGGTGTATGCTTGGGCTGAGCTTGATCAATCCACGAGCTGAGGCTTCTCTTGGAGTTGAACTCCGAGTTATGACGTGTTTTGGGCGTTCAACTCCGGATCATGACGTTTTTCTGGCGTTTAACTCCAGACAGCAGCATGTACTTGGCGTTCAACGGCAAGTTACGTCGTCAATTTCCGATTAAAGTATGGACTATTATATATTGCTGGAAAGCCCTGGATGTCTACTTTCCAACGCCGTTGAGAGCGCGCCATCTGGAGTTCTGTAGCTCCAGAAAATCCATTTTGAGTGCAGGGAGGTCAGATTCCAACAGCATCAGCAGTCCTTTTGTCAGCCTTTTTCAGAGTTTTGCTCAAATCCCTCAATTTCAGTCAGAATTTACCTGAAATCACAGAAAAATACACAAACTCATAGTAAAGTCCAGAAATGTGAATTTAACATAAAAACTAATGAAAACATCCCTAAAAGTAGCTTAAACTTACTAAAAACTACCTAAAAACAATGCCAAAAAGCGTATAAATTATCCGCTCATCACTCGTCCTCGAGCAAAAGAAGAAAGAAGAGAGTAGAAGAAGAAGAAATGAGGAAGAAGGGAATGGCTTTGTGTTCGGCCAAAGAGGGGGAGAAGTGGTGTTTAGGTTGTGTGAAAATGAAGGGGTGAAGAAGGGTTTATATAGGAGAGGGGGGTTCATGGTTCGGTCATGTATGGGTGGGTTTGGGAGGGAAAGTGGTTTAAATTTGAAGGGTGAGGTAGGTGGGGTTTTATGAAGGATGGATGTGAGTGGTGAAGAGAAAGATGGGATTTGATAGGTGAAGGGTTTTTGGGGAAGAGGTGTTGAGGTGATTGGTGAATGGGTGAAGAAAGAGAGAGTGGTGGGGTTGGTGGGGATCCTGTGGGGTCCACAGATCCTGTGGTGTCAAGGAAAAGTCATCCCTGCACCAAATGGCATGCAAAATCACGTTTTGAGCCAATTCTGGCGTTAAACGCCGGGCTGGTGCCCATTTCTGGCGTTTAACGCCAGGTTCTTGCCCTTTTCTGGCGTTTAACGCCAGTCTGGTGCCCCTTTCTGGCGTTAAACGCCCAGAATGGTGCCAGACTGGGCGTTAAACGCCCACCTGCTAGCCTTACTGGCATTTAAACGCCAGTAAGTTCTTCCTCCAGGGTGTGCTGTTTTTCTTCCTGTTTTTCATTCTATTTTTGCTTTTTCAATTGATTTTGTGACTTCTCATGATCATCAACCTACAAAAAAAAATAACAAAAGAAAATAGATAAAATATAACATTGGGTTGCCTCCCAACAAGCGCTTCTTTGATGTCAGTAGCTTGACAGAGGGCTCTCATGGAGCCTCACAAATGATCAGAGCAATGTTGGAACCTCCCAACACCAAACTTAGAGTTTGGATGTGGGGGTTCAACACCAAACTTAGAGTTTGGTTGTGGCCTCCCAACACCAAACTTAGAGTTTGACTGTGGGGGCTCTATTTGACTCTGTTTTGAGAGAAGCTCTTCATGCTTCCTCTCCATGGTGACAGAGGGATATCCTTGAGCCTTAAACACAAAGGATTCTTCATTCACTTGAATGATCAGTTCACCTCTATCAGCATCAATCACAGCCTTTGCTATGGCTAGGAAGGGTCTGCCAAGGATGATGGATTCATCCATGCACTTCCCAGTCTCTAGGACTATGAAATCAATAGGGATGTAATGGTCTTCAATCTTCACCAAAACATCCTCTACAAGTCCATGAGCTTGTTTTCTTGAGTTGTCTGCCATCTCTAATGAGATTCTTGCAGCTTGCACCTCAAAGATCCCTAGCTTCTCCATTACAGAGAGAGGCATGAGGTTTACACTTGACCCTAAGTCACACAGAGCCTTCTTGAAGGTCATGGTGCCTATGGTACAAGGTATTGAAAACTTCCCAGGATCTTGTCTCTTTTGAGGTAATTTCTGCCTAGACAAGTCATCCAGTTCTTTGGTGAGCAAAGGGGGTTCATCCTCCCAAGTCTCATTTCCAAATAACTTGTCATTTAGCTTCATGATTGCTCCAAGGTATTTAGCAACTTGCTCTTCAGTGACATACTCATCCTCTTCAGAGGAAGAATACTCATCAGAGCTCATGAAGGGCAGAAGTAAGTCCAATGGAATCTCTATGGTCTCATTTTGAGCCTCAGATTCCCATGGTTCCTCATTGGGGAACTCAGTGGAGGTCAGTGCACGCCCACTGAGGTCTTCCTCAGTGGCGTTCACTTCCTCTCCTTCCTCTCCAAATTCGGCCATGTTGATGGCCTTGCACTCTCCTTTTGGATTTTCTTCTGTGTTGCTTGGAAGAGTACTTGGAGGGAGTTCAGTAACTTTCTTGCTCAGCTGTCCCACTTGTGCCTCCAAATTCCTAATGGAGGATCTTGTTTCAGTCATGAAACTTTGAGTGGTTTTGATTAGATCAGAGACCATGGTTGCTAAGTCAGAGGGGTTCTGCTTAGAATTCTCTGTCTGTTGCTGAGAAGATGATGGAAAAGGCTTGCCATTGCTAAACCTATTTCTTCCACCATTATTGTTGTTGAAACCTTGTTGAGGTCTCTGTTGATCCTTCCATGAGAAATTTGGATGATTTCTCCATGAGGAATTATAGGTGTTTCCATAGGGTTCTCCTAGGTAATTCACCTCTTCCATTGAAGGGTTCTCAGGATCATAGGCTTCTTCTTCAGATGAAGCATCCTTAGTACTTCTTGGTGCATTTTGCATTCCAGACAGACTTTGAGAAATCAAATTGACTTGTTGAGTCAATATTTTATTCTGAGCCAATATGGCATTCAGAGTATCAATCTCAAGAACTCCTTTCTTCTGATTAGTCCCATTGTTCACAGGATTCCTTTCAGAAGTGTACATGAATTGGTTATTTGCAACCATTTCAATTAGCTCTTGAGCTTCTGTAGGCGTCTTCTTCAGATGAAGAGATCCTCCAGCAGATCTATCCAAAGACATCTTGGATAGTTCAGAGAGACCATCATAGAAAATACCTATGATGCTCCATTCAGAAAGCATGTCAGAAGGACATTTTCTGATCAATTGTTTGTATCTTTCCCAAGCTTCATAGAGGGATTCTCCATCCTTCTGTCTGAAGGTTTGGACTTCCACTCTAAGCTTACTCAATTTTTTGAGGTGGAAAGAACTTTGCCAAGAAGGCATTGACTAGCTTTTCCCATGAGTCCAGGCTTTCTTTAGGTTGTGAGTCCAACCATATCCTAGCTCTGTCTCTTACAGCAAAAGGGAATAGTATAAGTCTGTAGACTTCAGGGTCAACCCTATTAGTCTTGACAGTGTCACAGATTTGCAAGAATTCAGCTAAGAACTGATGAGGATCTTCCAATGGAAGTCCATGGAACTTGCAATTCTGTTGCATTAGAGAAACTAATTGAGGCTTAAGCTCAAAGTTGTTTGCTCCAATGGCAGGGATAGAGATGCTTCTCCCATAGAAGTCGGGAGTAGGTGCAGTAAAGTCACCCAGCACCTTCCTTGCATTGTTGTTGTTTTCGGCTGCCATGGGTTCTTCTTCTTTGAAGATTTCTGTTAGGTCCTCTACAGAGAGTTGTGCCTTAGCTTCTCTTAGCTTTCGCTTCAAGGTCCTTTCAGGTTCAGGGTCAGCTTCAACAAGAATGCCTTTGTCTTTGCTCCTGCTCATATGAAAGAGAAGAGAACAAGAAAATGTGGAATCCTCTATGTCACAGTATAGAGATTCCTTGAGGTATCAGAGGAAAAGAAAAATAGAAGAAAGAAGGAGAAGAATTCGAACTTAATGAGATAGAGTTCGAATTGTGCATTGAGGAGGAGTAGTACTCCATAAATAGAAGGATGTGAGAAGAGGGGAAGAGATTTTTCGAAAATTAATTAAAAAGATTTTAAAAACATTTTGAAAAACTTTAATTTGATTTTCGAAAATCAAGAGTGAGAAAGAGATCAAGTAATTTTTGAAAAAGATTTTGAAAGTAGAAATCAAAAAGATATGATTAAAAACTGTTTTGAAAAAGATGTGATTAAAAAAGATATGATTAAAAAGTTATGGTTTTAAAAAGATATGATTGAAAAGATATGATTTGAAAACAATTTTAAAAAGATTTGATTTTAAAAAGTAATGACTTGCCTAACAAGAAAAGATATGATTCAAACATTAAACCTTTCTCAACAGAAAAGGCAACATACTTGAAATGTTGAATCAAATCATTAATTGATAGCAAGTATCTTTGAAAAAGGAAAGAAATTGATTTTGAAAACATTTGATTGAAAAGATATGATTTGAAAAAGATTTGATTTTGAAAAACTTTGAAAACTTGAAAAAAAATTGATTTTGAAAACAAAATCTTCCCTCTTGTGCCATCCTGGCGTTAAACGCCCAGAATGGTGCACATTCTGGCGTTTAACGCCCAATGCACTACCTTTTTGGGCGTTAAACGCCCAACCAGGTACCCTGGCTGGCGTTTAAACGCCAGTCTGTCCTTCTTCACTGGGCGTTTTGAACGCCCAGCCTTTTCTGTGTAATTCCTCTGCTGCATGTTCTGAATCTTTAGTTCCCTGTACTATTGACTTGAAAATAGAACCAAGATCAAATAAACAATGCATGCAAGACACCAAACTTAAAATTAGACACTAGACTCAAACAAGAAACATAAAATATTTTTGGTTTTTATGATTTTGAAAATTTTTTTGTGCTTTTTCGGAAATTATATGAAAATAGAAAATAAAGGTTTCAGAATTCTCAGTTTGGATTCCAGGAATCATTGCAATGCTAGTCTAAGACTCCGGTCCAGGAATTAGACATGGCTTCACAGCCAGCCAAGCTTTCAAAGAAAGCTTCGGTCCAAAACACTAGACATGGCCAATGGCCAGCCAAGCCTTAGCAGATCATTGCTCCAATAGCAAGATTGATAGAGATCAACAAGCTCTTGTGATGATAAGTTGAAAACTCGGTCCAATAAGATTAGACATGGCTTCACAACCAGCCAGATTTCAACAGATCATCATAAAACACTAGAACTCATTCTTAAGAACTCTGAAGAAAAATACCTAATCTAAGCGTCAAGATGAACCGTTAGTTGTCCATACACAAAACAATCCCCGGCAACGGCGCCAAAAACTTGGTGTGCGAAATTGTGATCACTACTTTTCACAGCTCAAATAATCCCTAGTAATGGCCCCAAAGACTTGGTGCTCAATACCATGGCATAAACACAACTTTGCACAACTAACCAGCAAGTGCACTGGGTCGTCCAAGTAATAAACCTTACGCGAGTAAGGATCGATCCCACGGAGATTGTTGGTATGAAGCAAGCTATGGTCACATTGTAAATCTTAGTCAGGCAGACTCAAATGGGTATAGATGATATATGAATAAAACATAAAGATAAAGATAGAGATACTTATGTATATCATTGGTGAGAGCTTCAGATAAGCGTATGAAGATGATTTCCCTTCCGTCTCTCTGCTTTCCTACTGTCTTCATCCAATCCTTCTTACTCCTTTCCATGGCAAGCTTATGCAAGGGTTTCACCGTTGTCAGTGGCTACCTTCCATCCTCTCAGTGAAAATGTTCAACGCACCCTGTCACGGCACGGCTATCCATCTGTCGGTTCTCGATCAGGCCGGAATAGAATCCATTGATTCTTTTGCGTCTGTCACTAACGCCCCGCCTTCAGGAGTTTGAAGCACGTCACAGTCATTCAATCATTGAATCCTACTCAGAATACCACAGACAAGGTTAGACCTTCCGGATTTTCTTGAATGCCGCCATCAGTTCTTGCCTATACCACGAAGACTCTGATCTCACGGAATGGCTGGCTCGTTTGTCAGGCGAGCACTCGGTTGTCAGGCGATCAACCATGCATCGTGTATCAGGAATCCAAGAGATAAACATTAGAGCCTTGTTGCTTGTAGAACAGAGTGGTTGTCAGTCACTTGTTCATAAGTGAGAATGATGATGAGTGTCACATAATCATCACATTCATCAAGTTCTTGAGTGCGAATGAATATCTTGGAATAAGAACAAGCTGAATTGAATAGAAGAACAATAGTAATTGCATTAATACTCAAGGTACAGCAGAGCTCCACACCTTAATCTATGGTGTGTAGAAACTCCACCGTTGAAAATACATAAGAACAAGGTCTAGGCATGGCCGAATGGCCAGCCTCCCAAATGATCTAAGAACTAGATGTCCAAAGATGAAAATACAATAGTAAAAGGTCCTACTTATAGGAAACTAGTAGCCTAAGGATTACAAAGATGAGCAAATGACATAAAAATCCACTTCCGGGCCCACTTGGTATGTGCTTGGGCTGAGCAATGAAGCATTTTTCGTGTAGAGACTCTTCTTGGAGTTAAACGCCAGCTTTTGTGCCAGTTTGGGCGTTTAACTCCCATTCTGGTGCCAGTTCCGGCGTTTAACGCTGGGAATTCTGAGGGTGACTTTGAACGCCGGTTTGGGCCATCAAATCTTGGGCAAAGTATAGACTATCATATATTGCTGGAAAGCCCAGGATGTCTACTTTCCAACGCCGTTGAGAGCACGCCAATTGGGCTTCTGTAGCTCCAGAAAATCCACTTCGAGTGCAGGGAGGTCAGAATCCAACAGCATCTGCAGTCCTTTTCAGTCTCTGAATCAGATTTTTGCTCAGGTCCCTCAATTTCAGCCAGAAAATACCTGAAATCACAGAAAAACACACAAACTCATAGTAAAGTCCAGAAAAGTGAATTTTAACTAAAAACTAATAAAAATATACTAAAAACTAACTAAATCCTACTAGAAACATACTAAAAACAATGCCAAAAAGCGTACAAATTATCCGCTCATCAACGTTCAACTTGAACTCCTCTTCATTGACTCTCAAGGTTACTTCCCCTTTTTGGACGTCAATGAGGGTTCGGCCAGTTGCTAGGAAAGGTCTTCCTAGAATGAGAGTTGCACTCTTGTGCTCCTCCATTTCCAGCACCACAAAGTCAGTAGGAAAGGCAAATGGCCCAACCTTAACAATCATGTCCTCAATTACGCCTGATGGGTATTTAATGGAGCCATCAGCAAGTTGAAGACATATCCTGGTTGGTTTGATTTCTTCAGTTAAACCAAGCCTTCTGATCGTAGATGCAGGTATTAGGTTGATACTTGCCCCAAGATCACATAAAGCTTGCTTGGTACAAGTACCCTCTAATGTGCATGGTATCATAAAGCTCCCAGGATCTTTAAGCTTCTCAGGTAAGCTTTTCAGAATGACTGCACTGCATTCTTCAGTGAGGTAAACTTTTTCAGTCTCCCTCCAATCCTTCTTATGACTTAAGATCTCTTTCATGAATTTAGCATAAGAGGGTATTTGCTCAAGTGCTTCTGCAAACGGAATCTTTATTTCAAGAGTCCTTAGATAGTCTACAAAGCGGGCAAATTGCTTATCCTGTTCCGCTTGGCGGAGCTTTTGAGGATAAGGCATTTTGGCTTTGTATTCCTCAACCTTAGTTGCTACAGGTTTATTACCTACAGAAGTGGGTTGGGAAGCCTTTTTAGAAGGGTCGTTATCAGCACTTGTATGTGACTGATCCCCCACTGGCATTTGAATGCCAGGGGTGGAAGCTGGAGTGGCGTTAGACGCCACCTCCCCATTTGTTACTGGCGTCTGAACGCCAGAACTATGCTCCCTTTGGGCGTTCAACGCCGGATTCATGCTTGTTTCTGGCGTTGAACGCCAGGAATGAGCATGGGCTGGGCGTTCAGCGCCAGCATTATTCCTCTCTGGGCTCTGATTGTCCTCAGAGGGATTTTGAGTAGCCATTTGTTCATTTCTTGGCTTCCTGCTGTTTTGAAGTGAGGTATTTAATGTTTTCCCACTTCTTAGTTGAACTGCTTGGCATTCTTCTGTTATTTGTTTTGATAGTTGTTTTTCTGTCTGCTTTAACTGTACTTCCATATTCCTGTTAGCCATTCTTGTTTCCTGTAATATTTCCTTGAATTCGGCTAGCTGCTGAGTTAGACAGTCTAATTGCTGATTGAATTCATTAGCCTGATCCACCGGACTGAGTTCAGCAGTTACTGTTTTAGCTTCTTCTTTCATGGAAGATTCACTGCTTAGGTACAAATGCTGATTTCTGGCAACTGTATCAATAAGCTCTTGAGCTTCTTCAATTGTTTTTCTCATATGTATAGATCCACCAGCTGAGTGGTCTAGAGAAATCTGAGCTTTTTCTGTAAGCCCATAGTAGAAGATGTCTAATTGCACCCATTCTGAAAACATCTCAGAGGGGCATTTTCTTAGCATCTCTCTGTATCTCTCCCAGGCATCATAAAGGGATTCATTATCTCCTTGTTTGAAGCCTTGGATGCTTAGCCTTAGCTGTGTCATCCGTTTTGGAGGGAAATAGTGATTCAAGAATTTTTCTGACAGCTGCTTCCATGTTTTTATGCTGTTCTTAGGTTGGTTATTTGACCACCTCTTAGCTTGATCTTTTACAGCAAATGGAAACAGTAATAATCTGTAGACATCCTGATCCACTTCCTTATCATGTACTGTGTCAGCAATTTGCAAAAATTGTGCCAGAAACTCTGTAGGTTCTTCATGTGGAAGACCAGAATACTGGCAGTTTTGCTGCACCATGATAATGAGCTGAGGATTCAACTCAAAGCTACTAACTCCAATGGAGGGTATACAGATACTACTCCCATATGAAGCAGTAGTGGGGCTAGCATATGACCCCAAAGTCCTCTTGGACTGTTCATTTCCGCTTATGTCCATGTTGGAGTAAAGGGGTAATGTGGATTTAAATTTTTAGTTTATAAATAAATAAAAAAAAATTCGAAATAAAATAAAAACCAAAATAAAAATAAGATAAAATAAGAAAATTAAAATAAAATAAAATAAAATTTAATAAGAATTTGAAAATATTTTATGAAGATTTTTGAAAAAGTGAGGAGAGAGAAAGTGGTTAGGATATTTTTGAAAAAGATAATAATTTTTTTTAACTTAAAAAGATAAGATTTGAAAAAATTTTAAAATTGAAATCTGAATTTTTTATAAAAAAAAATTTCGAAAAAAATAGTTCAAAATTAGTTAGAAAAGATATTTTTTTTGAATTTTGAATTTTATGATGAAAGAGAAAAACACACAGAAGACACAAAACTTAAAATTTTTAGATCTAATGCTCTTTATTTTCGAAAATTTTGGAGGGAAAACACCAAGGAACACCAAACTTAAAAATTTTAAGATCAAAACACAAGAAAAAACTCAAGAACACCTTGAAGATTCACAAGAACACCAAGAACAAAAGGAAGAACACCAAACTTAAAATTTTTAGAAAACTTTAATAAAATTTTCGAAAATTATATCAAAATTAACAAGAAAACACCAAACTTAAAGTTTGGCACAAGATTAAATCAAGAAAAATTATTTTTGAAAAAGATTTTCAAAAGAACTGGTGCCCAATCATCAAGAATATAAACCAATGCTCTAGCCAATTGGGAGTAAATGTAACACTTGTTTTGAATAGGTATATTCTTTTTGAAAGATTAATGCTTTAAAAAGAACACAAGTGAAACAAGAAAAGACACAAAACAAGAAAAACTCAAGATCAACAAGAAAGATAAACAAGAACAACTTGAAGATCAATGAAGAACAAAGAACACAAATTCGAAAAGTTAAAGAAAAATATAAAATATGCAATTAACACCAAACTTAGAACAAGACACTAAACTCAAGAAAAATTAACAATTAATTAAGAAAAATAATATTTTTGAAAAAAAATTTTTAAAAAGAAACTATCCTATCAGATTTTAATGACTCTATAACAATAAAAATAAATTATTCCTAATCTAAGAAATAAAATAAACCTTTAGTTGTTCAAACTCGAATAATCCCCGGCAACGGCGCCAAAAACTTGGTGCACGAAATCTTAATCTCAATATCAAAATCAAAATTTCTTATGATCTCGTACCACTAACGAGCAAGTGCACTGGGTCGTCCAAGTAATACCTTACGTGAGTAAGGGTCGATCCCACGGAGATTATTGGTTTGAAGCAAGCTATATTTATTTTATTAATCTTAGTCAGGATGCCAACAACAGTGTTTTTCAAGTTTAGTGAAGAAAGGGAAAAGGGCATAAAATAAATACTTGTTATGCAGTAATGAAGAATGTGTTGGGGTTTTGGAGATGCTTTGTCCTTTGAACTTCAACTCTTCCTTGAAATCCTTCAACACACGCAAGGTTCCTTCCATGGCAAGCTCTATGTAGGGTGTCACCGTTGTCAATGGCTACTTCCCATCCTCTCAGTGAAAATGGTCCAAATGCTCTGTCACAGCATGGCTAATCATTTGTCGGTTCTCAATCAGGTTGGAATGGAATCCATTGATTCTTTTGCGTCTTTCACTAACGCCCAGCCTTCAGGAGTTTGAAGCTCGTCACGGTCATTCAATCCCAAAATCCTACTCGCAATACCACAGACAAGGTTTAGACTTTCCGGATTCTCATGAATGCCGCCATCAATCCGGCTTATACCACGAAGATTCTGATTAAGGAATCTAAGAGATACTCATTCAATCTGATGTAGAACGGAGGTGGTTGTCAGGCACACGTTCATGGATTGAGGAAGGTGATGAGTGTCACAGATCATCACCTTCTCCATAATTAAGCGCGAATGAACATCTTAGAGAAGAACAAGCGTGTTTGAATGGAAAATAAAGGAATTGTATTAATTCATCGAGACGCTGCAGAGCTCCTCACCCCCAACAATGGAGTTTAGAGACTCATGCCATCAAAAAGTATGTAATTCAGATCTGAAAATGTCATGAGGTACAAAATAAGTCTCTAAAAGTTGTTTAAATAGAAAACTAGTAATCTAGGTTTACAGAAAATGAGTAAACTAAGATAATTGGTGCATAAATCCACTTCTGGGGCCCACTTGGTGTGTGCTGGGGCTGAGACTAAAGCTATCCACAAGCTGAGGCTTTTCTTGGAGTTGAACTCCAAGTTATGACGTGTTTTGGGCGTTCAACTCCGGATTATGACGTGTTTCTGGCGTTTAACTCCAGACAGCAGCATGTACTTGGCGTTCAACGCCAAGTTACGTCGTCTATCTTCGCGCAAAGTATGGACTATTATATATTGCTGGAAAGCCCTGGATGTCTACTTTCCAACGCCGTTGAGAGCACGCCAATTGGACTCCTGTAGCTCCAGAAAATCCATTTCGAGTGCAGGGAGGTCAGAATCCAACAGCATCAGCAGTCCTTTTTCAGCCTAACTCAGATTTTTGCTCAGCTCCCTCAATTTCAGCCAGAAAATACCTGAAATCATAGAAAAATACACAAACTCATAGTAAAGTCCAGAAATATGATTTTTGCCTAAAAACTAATAAAATTTAACTAAAAACTAATTAAAACATGCTAAAATATACATGAAATTACCCCCAAAAAGCGTATAAAATATCCGCTCATCAGTTGGCGTTGCCTTTGATAACCATAGAAGTATTGATTGTTTGCCACCATGTCTATGAGGTTTTGTGCTTCATCTGCTGTCTTCATTAATTGCAAAGAACCTTCTGCTGAATGGTCTAGTGCTTCCTGAGCTTTCAGAGACAATCCTTCATAGAAGTTTTGAAGTTTATCCCATTCTTTGAACATTTCTGGTGGACACTTCCTGAGTAAAGCTTTGTGTCTTTCCCATGCATCATACAATGACTCTCCATCCATCTGAGTGAATGTTTGGACCTCTGTTTTGAGTCTGATAATCCTTTGGGGAGGATAGAACTTGGCTAGGAATTTACTCACTAAGTCTTCCCAATTATTTATGCTTTCTTTGGGAAATGTCTCTAGCCATTGAGTGGCCTTATCCTTCAGAGAGAATGGAAACAGCAGTAGCTTGTAGATGTCTGGATGCACACCACTTGTTTTGACAGTTTCACAAATCCTGAGGAAGATGGATAAGTGTTGGTTTGAATCTTCAAGTGGACTTCCTCCATAGGAGCAATTGTTCTGCACCAGAGTGATAAGTTGAGGCTTCAACTCAAAATTATTTGCATGAACGTTAGGATTAAGTATGCTACTTCCGCAGTTTCGTGCATTGGAGATAGTGTAAGAGGCCAACACCCTTCTTACAGGCTGGGTATTGTTGCTCACTCCCTCTTCACACACCTCAGCCTCCATGACTTGTAACAATCACAAATAAACCAAATGAAACATGGACATTCTAGTGCTAGAATGTGGTTAGAGGGTTAGGTGACACAATGTGTCAAACAGTTAATGCGCTTAGTAAAAATAAAGAAAAATAAAGAAAAAAAAATGCTTAATCTAGACCACCACCTTACTTAATCATTGTCAATCTATTTCAATCCCCGGCAACGGCACCAAAAACTTGATGTGTGGAAAACGATCCAACACACAACTTACCGAAAAGTGTACCGGGTCGCATCAAGTAATAAAACTCACGTGAGTGAGGTCGATCCCACAGGGATTGAAGGATTGAGAAATTTTAGTTTAGTGGTTGATTTAGTCAAGCAAACAGAGATTGATTTGAGTGATTTTGTATCCAACAGTAAGTAAATAGCAAGAAATGTAAAGGGAGAGGGATGAATTGCAGAAATTAAAGAGAACTGAAAGTAAAGGTACTGAATCTTAAAGAACAAGAAATTAAATGACTGAAACTTAAAGTACAAGAAATGTAAATTACGGTAACTTAAAGTGCAAGAAATATAAATTGCTTGAATGAAAAAGGGACTTAGGGACTGGGAATTCAGAATTTAAGTAAGAGAAGTAAATTGAAGCAATTAACAAAGCAAGAAATGATTTGAAATCAACTAGATCTCAAATAGAAATGGAAATTTGATTTCAGCAGTGGTTCAGCAGAAGAATCAAAAAGAGAAAATCAGATCTCAGGACTCTAGAGACTAGATAGCAGAGTCTAGATCTCAATTGCCTTTCTAGATCCAAGTTCACAAAGCAAGTAAAGAGAAATCGAAGATTAAAGCAGTAAAGGAAATTGAATTAAACTCAATTATGCAGTAAGAAAATTAAAGAGATCTTAAATGGAGATTGAGACAGAAGTTCCTCAATTCTTCACAGTCAAGACTCAAACAAAACCTAGTAAAGAAAACAAAAAGATCAGAGGAAGAAGAAGTGAATTCTCTCCTCCAATTCTCAAGCTATTGCAGAAAACAGAAAGTGCAAATTGAAAACCCAGAAGTTCCAAAACAAAAAATGAAAAGTGCTCTCCAGTTAACAAAAGATGAAAATTCAAAAATGAGAGTCAGCTCCCCTTTTCTAATCCTAACTAACACCTATTTATACACTTCCTATTTTGGATCTAAGAATTTTGAGTGGGCTTGAAAGATGGGTGAAGAATTGAATTGAATTGGATTTTTAGGTGAGTTTCAGCCCATGTTGCTCCCAGGAGGCTGCTCCGCTCTTGTGGAGGGCAGAGCAGTGAAGCTTTGTGTGGGGATGCATGTTGCGTGTCAAGTGGGCTTTAACTTGCTTGAAGGCTTTCTGCGCCTAGTTTGGGATCCCGGAGGCTATTGGAAGTATAAACATTGGTTGGGATTCCTAGATCAGTACAAGCATAAACCACCATAACAGGGAGCTCACCAAATGTCCAACTTAAGGACTTTAACTAAAAGTGCTAGGTGGGAGACAACTCACCATGGTATGATCGTTCTCTTCCCTCTCCATAGTTTTCTTTTTCAATAACTCTTCTCAGTCCTAGTGCATATAGTCTGCATCTGCATTTGCATCTTGCATATTCAAAAAAAAAGAGAGCACACGACGCGACAGCGTCAATGACGCGTCCGCGTCGTAGGTGCCTTAGAAACGAGAAGAAAGGAACAGAGAGTCATGCGAAAGTGTGGCTGGAGGCGTGCCTTTGGCACAAACTAATCCATGCGACCGCATGGATGACGTGATCGTGTCATTCACGAAACAGCCTCCCCACGCGTCTGCGTCACCCACGCGACCGCGTGGCCCTGTAAATCGACGTATAAGGGTGTATGGCCGAAAGTTGTGATGGAGTGGGGCTGGAGCCGTGCTAGAAGCACAAGCCCTACCATGTGAACGCGTGCCCCACGAGTTCTCGCCGTTTTTTAAAAAAATGGCCATTCACGCGATCGCATCCCCCACGCGACCACGTCACCCTAAAATTTGGCAATATGAGTTTCAAACAGAGAGTTACGCGACCGCGAGGCTGCACTCGCACTGAAGGCACGAACCACTTCACGTGAACGCGTGACCCACGCGTTAGCGTCACTTCATCGAAGCGCTATATACGCGAACGCGTCACTCACGTGTCAGCGTCACAAGCGGCGCACAGCTTATCCAGATGAGCCGAATATCTTATCTTTTCTTCCCCAAATCTAAATCTTTTCTTTCCTTCTTATTTCTTTCTTCCTCCTTTCTTACTTTCTTTTTCTTTTTTCCATTGGTGTTAAAATTCTCTTCTTCAACTATTGCATCTTTTCTTGAATTATTCCGGTACTTCATGACTTATTTTATTCTAATTGGGTATTATTATTCATAAGTCAATGCTAATTTTTATAATACTGATATTCCTTTTACATTGATATGCACTTACACTATCTTGCATTACCCACACTCTCTTCCCCTTTGTTGCACTTTTTGCACTATTGATATGCCATTTGCTCTTACTATTTTCCCACTTGCATGTTGTAGCTACCATGTAATTGAGACCTTTATTCTTTGGCATTAACACCCATATTTTATTTATGTTCTTATCTTTATTTCTGGGTTACTTTCCTTCTTTTCCTCTTCTTTCAGGATGGCCACCGAGAGGGGAAAGGAAGAACTTCTATATGGGGAGACAGGCAAGTCAATCTACACAATCTATAGAGAAAGGCATCAGTTAGAACAGCCCGTCCACTTGTACATCTTAGCATGCACCGAGGACAGTGCAATCTTTAAGTGTGGGGAGGTCGATACCGATCTCCACGGGTTAGTTATTCTCTTCTCAACACCAATATTCTATTTTCTTTGTTTGTTCATTGTTGCATTGCATAATAGATTGCATGTGTAGTTGATTGTTTGCATTTAAGTACTACTTGGTTGAAAAATAATAAATTTCTTTTTAAGACCCTATTTTTGAAAATTTTCACTAATTTAAAAAAAAACTTAAAGTTTTTTATATGTTAAATTTGTTTGAAGATTGTAAATTGGAACATGGTTTTTGAGCTAAAGAACACACAACCCGTGAGATTTTGAGCTTAATTGCATGGTTACATTATTTAACCATAATATTTTATTCTTGTGTGTTTTCTTCTCTATGATTGTAATCTATATTTTGTTCCATTCTATATATCTATTATTTAGTGTATTTACATGTTTGCATATGATTGAGGCCATTATTTGTATTTTTGCTCACTTATCCCAAATAAGCCTACCCTTTTATGTCACCCTTGTTATCCACTTTGAGCTTTTAATCCCCTTCTATTTTATAACCACATTACTAGCCTTAAGCAGAAAAACAAAATAAAAATCCCAAGTTGAATCCTTGGTTAGCTTAAGATAGATATTGTGTATAATTTAAGTGTGAAAAATTTTATGGGAACATGGGATGATAGTTAAAAAAAGGGAATTAAATTGAATAAGATATTTAAAAATTTGGGAAGCATGCTCATGTGAAATCAAAATAATCAAATTACCATGTGCATTGATAAAAAAAATTATTTAGTAATTGAATAAGGGGATACAAAAAAATTAAAAAATAAAAAATATATATAATATACCCCAAATGCAAAATAAAAAGAATAAATGCTCATGGGACAAAATTCAAAAATAAGTTTGATACATGAGCATGTAATACAAAAGTGGAAAATTTTGGGTAACTAGGTAAAGCATTTTAAATTATATAAAGTATGCATATGTTAGGTGAGATCTTAGACTAATCAAGAATTCACTTTGTTAGCTCACTTAGCCTTATATATACATCCTTACCTTTACCTCAGCCCCATTACAACCTTGAAAAGACCTCATGATGTTTGCATTGGTATACTAAATATTTGTTGATTGGGTAGCTGAAGAACAAAGTCTAGAAAGCATGATTAGAGAAGATTAGAGTGAAGTACCCTATACACTTGAGAGACTAGAGTGATATACACTATTAGTGAGGGTTCATTGCTTGATTCTATGTTCCCTGCTTTCATGAGCTATCTTCTTACAAGTTTACTTGTCTTTTATTGTGTAATTTGAATTAGTGAAATTTGATTCATTTTTGTCTTGGAGAACTTATTTGCTTTTAACCAAGTAGGTAGAAACATTTTGCATGTAGTTGCATCCGCATAGATAGGTTGCATTGCATACTCTCTATCATTCCTCTTCACTCTTTTATAGCTTCTCTTGAGCTTAGCATGAGGACATGATAATGTTTAAGTGTGGAAAGATTGATAAACCACTATTTTATAGTTTATCTTGTGCTCAATTGAGTGGTTTTTATCAAGACCTTGCCCACTTATTCATATGATTTGCATTGTTTTACATTCTTCTTCCTGATTTTGTGCTATGATTGAAAACATGCTTCTTTGGCCCTATATTTGCTAATATTAATCCTCTCTTATTACCATTAGATGCCTTGATATGTGTGTTAAGTGATTCCATAGATTACAGGGCAGGAATGGCTTAGAGGATGGAAAGGAAGCATGCAAAAGTGGAAGGAATACAAGAAGTTGAAGGAACAACAAAGCTGTCAGCCTGACCCTCTCGCACTAAAACGGTCATAACTTGAGCTAGAGAGATTCAAATGATGCGGTTTTACTTGCGTTAGAAAGCTAACGTCCGGAGCTTCGATTTGATATATAATTCGCTATAGTGGTCATACAGTTAAGTGACACGAACGCGTGCTCCACGCAGGCGCATCGCATCTGCAAAAATCAGCGTGACAGAATTCGTTTCCAGCGAATCCTTGGCTATTTTCGGCCCAGTTTCAAGCTCAGAAAATACAGATTAAAGGCTGCAAAGTAGAGGAATGAAGGGGACAATTCGAAGATGACTCATAATTCACTTTTCATAATTTAGATGTAGTTTTTAGAGAGAGAGGCTCTCTCCTCTCTCTTAGGATTTAGGATTAGGATTTTTAGAATTTAGGAATATTTCTTCTTCATCTCAGGTTCAATGTTCTTTTTATTTATTTTCTCTTTTCATGTTATGATTTTCTTATTTAATACACATTGAGGTATTTCAAACTCATGATTGATTTCTTTTATTTACTATATAAATAATTTAGATTTTTTCCTTTTGGCTTTGGTTGATTAATTGGTAACTCTCGAGTTATCAAACTCATCGTGATTAACCAGACAGGGAAAAATCATGCATACCCTTTTTTACAAAAGCGCCTAAAGAAGGACAAACTGCACCTAGCACAAACACAAACCACATCCAGGAAAAATGGCACACACTCCCTCTAATAAACTAACACTCGTACAAAAAAAATTGCCCCAAATAGAGAAATGCAAAATACAGAGCAGTCGAAAGGCGAATACAAAAAATAGACAATTAAAACATATACCAAAAAGAAAAAAAGAGAAATACCAACTTGATTAAATTGGAGTAAAGCGAAACGTAAGGAGCAGCACAAAGTACAGGATGAGTGCACAAATGCATAAATGAACCAGAAAGGTCGAAGCAGCAGAAAGAAAAATACGAAACAAAGTAGAAGGAGAGAATCGCAAGAAAGGGAAATAAAAGGAGAAATAGAAACTGTTACAAATAAAAAAACCAAGCGTTTTGAAAAGAAAAATGAAGAGGCAAAGGGCAAAAATGGAAAGAAAGGGCAAAAAAGTTCCTCGCATTAAATGTCATTATGACGCATAGGAAAAAGCAATTGACAAACTTCCCATTGGAAAGGACAACGGGCATGTGACAAAGCTGCCAAATCACTCGACGGTTTACCGATCTTGCATGCAATACCCAGACAAGGCACTCCTCACCTGACCACGAAACGGCTAGGAGCCCCTTGAATCTCCAACCTCAACCAAGGAACCCGGATGGCGCACTCCTCGCCAAGCCACGCAATGGCAACCAAAAAAGCCCCTTCACCAACGAAACTGAGTACACTCGCTCTCTCACTCAAGGAGAAACTGTTACGGACCCGGTTCCCGGATCTCCCAACTTGTAGCGACCTCTGACGCGATTAGCGGGCCTCGACCCCCTTGCGGTCTGGATCGCCTCTACAATTCCTAACCATCATTTGAAATTAAATATACCTCTTATCTTAACAGATAAGATAAGATAACTACCCCAAGCTATATAAAAGGGGAGCCAGACTGTCGGAGACCCCCTCAGCTACATCACTCATTCTACACACTTTATACCTCTCAAATTCATTGTGATTTGAGCGTTGAAATGTCTTTATAGATACTACCCCTTGCCGCTCCAATCAGATGATCCGACAACTGCCTTGACTCGAAAGTTTTTGATTGATCTCACTTTCCGTACCAGAGACCTCTAGTACAGGTAGCACTTAATTATCTGGACATAACTAACTAACTAACTAACTAACTAACTAACTATATATATATCAATTAGTTATGAGTGCATTAATTTATCTCTTTTATTGTTATTAACTGAATTCTATTGTTCTTAATTTGTACACATAAAATAATATAATTATATTTATATTTATCAAAATTTATATATATATCAATTAATAAAATTTATTTATTAAAAATAATTTTTTATTTATACTAACTAAATATTAGCCAAAATTATTAAAAAGGGTTGGGCCGAAAAATTTATCTATTTTTGGAGGTAGCACTTCCAACGTAATTTGTGTTCAAACAAGTTTAAGTTCACGAGTTCCTCAGTTACAATAAATTCCGAAGTTCATTTATAACTCGAAATACCATCCTTGACTAGTAAACTATACACACAAACAGAGAGAGAGACAGCCGAGGCTTGGTACTAGCGGCAGGATCTGCTGCCTCGCAAGTAGCTGCACCTGGGTTCAAGTCCCATGAGAGGAAAAATGAACCCTTAAATGAACTCATGTAGTGTGTGTGAGTGTGTTGTGTGGATGTGTAATACATGAGTAATGCCTAGGATTAGGGGCTGTCTAATCCATCTGACCAAAAAAAAAAAAAAACAGAGAGAGAGAGACATTAATGATAGCTTTCGATTAATTCAAATTATTATAATAATACAAATATGTATTTTATTAATATAATAAATATATTTGTTTGTAATATTTTAATTACTACAAAAATAATTTAATTCAATATTTTGTATATATTTTATTATTAATGATAAAATATTATGAAAAATAAGGATTTGTTTGGATGAATTTTTTAAAAAAAATATTTTTTTTAAAATTATTTTTTTAAAAGAGCTTTTAAAAAATTAAAAGTATTTTTATGTTTGGATATCTCATAAAAAAAGATCCTTTTATCTATTAATTATATTTAGGTATAACAATATAAAAATATTTTTTGTTTATTTATTATGTAAAATATAATTTATTAAGAAAAATATCTTTTAAAAAAGATTTAAGTTATAATTTCTCAAAAAAAAATATTTTTTAATTTTTTTTAATATTTTTATTTTTACTACTAAAAATTTGTTAAATATGTTAAAAAAAAGTTTTTGTTTTATTGAAAAAAGATCTTTTTCTATCAATGTAATAGCATTCAAATAAACACTAAATATGTCTTATTTTTAATCTAAAAAAGAAGAACATTGGAAATTTTTTAAATAGAAAAAAAAATTTTCATTTTCTCTTTTTTTTTTATTTTATTTTTACGTTCAATCAAATGTCCTTACAACCATTCTTTACAATGATTAAGTAGATGGAAACTATCCAAATAAAATCTAAAATTCTTAATTTCTTACCACATCATCGATTCACGTGAAGGAATGAGTGAAATTATTGCATTAATTTTTATTTTGCTTACTTTTGAAGCGAATGAGAGTGATCCTATTAGCCATGGTCCATACAACCACAAAAATCAAAAGGAAAAAGAAAAGAATAAATAAAGCATTCAATTATTAGAAAATTGGTATTTTCTTATATCTTTCATGATTAAAGGTGTGATTAAGGGAATATAGAAATGGCATTTGCATTATATGGTATCACAAAGCATTTGGGAGGGGTAGATATTTCAAACATATGCAAATATATCTGGCCCCGCAATTCAGGGGAGCATTAATTTCAATATATAGCCATAGTTGTTCTCCAATTTGGGAATATTTTAGGATGTATAAAAATTCTTGCATCGATTTTACTTTATATTTGCCTTTTCAAATTCAATGGGACCATATAAAGATGAAATTATCTAATCCATGTGACAGTTTTCATGTGGTGTACTGGGAGTCTTCAACAACCCTTTTGGCATGATATTTGGACTCTTATTCCATAAATTGATATTTCTGAATTGAATTATTCTATTAATGATATTTGGAGTAATAGTTTGTGAAAGACTAGCAACTCCAATTTATGAAGATATTAAACAAGTTATTCAAAGCATAAATCCTGAATATCTCGGCAACAGTGACCCAGGTTGGTGCTGGCGGCCAATAGTATCAAAACAATACATTCCTAGAAAGGATTACAACTGGTTAGCTAGGCATAAATTTAGATAGAATGATCAGAATAGGTGAAAATGGTTGTGAAAAATTAATGTTTTTGAAAAAAATTAAAATTTTCATTTGGCTTGACATACATTCGATCCTTCCAACGGAACGGAAATGTTTCACACTTTCACTTTAGGCGTCATCTCTCTGTCCGAGAAAACAGTGGAACATTGTGAGAAATCTAGAGTTTTATGAAAATTATTGGATTCTATGGTGCTAAAACTCAATTTTATCTTTACCTAATGAAGTAACGTGTCTTTTTTTTTATGATTACGCGTGTTCCATGGAAGTGACGGTCTCATTGCAGTTGTCACAGCTGATTTCAGTACAATCAGAATCGGGACCCACAAATTATAGTATTTGTCCCTCAAATTACTTAGCTATAAACTTAAAACGGGCCATAAACACATGTTAAATTGTTAACGATTCATTTAAAGAAATATATTTTATAATGTTTTATATTATTTAAAATTTTTTTTTAAAGACCTGGTCTTGGATTCTAACGGGGGCTTTCGCACGATTTAGAATTAGGAGTGGGTGTGCACAGTAAACTTGTTAGTTTGAGTTTGAGCAATAAATAAATAAATAAATTAAAAATAGACCTTTCTTATTAAAATAAGGAAAAAGAAACTTGAGAATGTGTGAACCTTTTTCAGGAGTGCAAGACCAAATAATAAAAAAAATCAATTTTCTACTGTCTATTATTTGATATTGAATTTTCTTTTATAATATTTAAAAATTTATTTATTTCTATATTTAAATTAAATATTAACTATTTAAACTTTTTTATTAATTAAATATCAAATTTTAAAATTCTATACCAAACACCATAAGAAAAAAAATATTTCTCATGTTTTGTTATTATTAATAAATTATAAATAATCTTAAACTTCACATATCACAATACACTAAAAGTCACTATTAGAAGCACCACTTATTAGGTATCCAAGTGTGAGTATCCATTAATATTAAGAAAGATGTATATAGTAACTAAGTTATCATTATACAATTGTTCTTATAATTAATATTTTGACTTTTTATTTTTTAGTCGATATTTTTGTTTTATCATTTTTCAAAAGACAGTGATGTAATTTAATTTAATTACCGGATTTATAGTAAAAAATAGTTTATTTTAAAACAATATATATAAGTAATTTTTATCTTTAAAATTATAAAAATAATTAGTCTAATTAGTTATTATACAAATCAATCTTATTTATCATGTTAACATTAAATCTGTAATATTTTCTAATAATATCAACCAATTTGATAATAAATTTTAACTAATTATGTCGAATTTATTTTATAAATGGATAAAAATATTATTCCAAAATCCATTTTTATATTTTGAATTATGAAACTTTGACGATTTTATATCAAAAAATATATTTAAGAGTAAGAGAAATAATCAACATCGACATAAAGTCACAAAAAAATCAACATCGACATAAGTATACTAATGATCCACTCAAATTTTTTTTTTTGTGTTATGTGAAAGTAAAAGATCTAACTTTTACAAAACACAATTAATAAAAATGATAAGTGATATACCAAACCACAATACGTGTGTGAGTATATATATATTTCCCTATAACAAGATATATCTTTCGTTATATTTAGTGTAACTTCTAATTTAATTTTTTAAGGAAGGCAACATTTTTGTTTAAGTATTATGAGTTTATGACATGATCGAAAAAATTTCTTAGCCATAAACTTTTTTCTTTGGATTTTTTTTACTGGCCATAAACTTTCTTTATTTTTTTCCTATTAGTAATAGAGGTCTATTATTTATTTATTGCTCAAATCCAAGCTAAATTGATTAACAATTTTACTGTACACAATTCATTTCTAAATTGCATGAAAGTCTCATCATAATCTAAAGTCAGGTCCATAAAGAGATAAACTAAAATAATATAAAGTATTATTAAATACATTTCTTTTAACGAATTATTAATGTGTTTATGGCTAATTTTAAGTTTATCGCTAAGTATATCGAAGAACAAATACTGCCGTCTATGGGTCCCGATTATGTTTGTACTGGGATTAACTGTAATTATTTTATTGGGACAGGTACTTTTATAGGACACGCGTAACACATAGAGGATGACACCTTATTTCATTAGGTGAGGATAAATTTTAATTTCAGCACCATAGAATTAATTCTTGGAATTAGGTTGTAGTGGATAAGAAGATACTGTTATAATAATATTTTTAATCCAGATAATTTTTTGTCTGGTTATAAGACTGTTGTCAATGCCAGAATCATTACAAATGATCTTCGATTGTATGTGGTAATTATTACAAGATTAATTCTAATGCTAATTTAGCAGTAGATTTGGATATGATTAATTTTTGATGTATTATTAAAAGTTCCAATGATACTTAAATTTTAGGTTATTAGATTCTTATTCTATTTTAAAATATCTTTAGATATAAATTATTTGCGGTTTAGAGAAAACTTGTTTTATCTTAAGAAAAAGAATAAAAAATATTATCTGTGAAATTAATTATTTGAATATTTTTATCCTACTTAAAAATCTTAATTATCTAAAAAAATGTGAAGAGTATGATCTTATCTCCAATATTCAGGAACTCATCCTTTTTAACAATGGGATATTCAGTTTGATTGGATTTCTGGCGAGGTAAATACTGCAACAGATTGATTAGTTTATTATACTACTAAGCACAACATTAATAATGTGACTTGGTTAACTCCATCGCATGATCTTCAAAAAGACATTTTATTCGAATAGAAAAATAGCTAGTTAAACTTCTTGTTTTTTCCCTTTTAAGTTAGTTAAGCTCGAATAGTTATATATACATTTTCTTGTAATCATCATTTATCTAAATCCACATTGTATGTTATTGTATCTTGTGTTTGTATTATGAAGTATGGATAATAATATGAATACAAGATACGAATTATACCATACGATATGCGATATACAAATATATTAATATCAATTTTTTGTAAGATACAAAAATATAAGGATAAAATACATAATTAAATTAAAGATATCTTAAAATTATATAAATCTTTCAAAATAAAAATTTTTACGTCAAAAATGCATGCACATATTTATATAAATTGAATTGAACTAATAATTAGCTTTTTCAGTAATAAATCGAATTGACCTAATTTGATTTATTACTGAACAATTCATACAATAAATTGAATCAGTTTAATTTAATTTAGAACTAATACAGATTATTGATATTTATTACTTTTAGGTTATATTTTTAAAATATAAATGTCAATAAAGATAAATACTTTCATTTGAATTTAAATAAAATATTAAAAAAATCAAAATGAATAAATGAATACTGTACATAGAACTTTGACGTAACAATTTTTATTTTGAAAAATTCATATAATTTTGGAGATGCTGTTGGTTTAATTATGTATTCTAATTAAAATATAGCAAATATATTTATTTTTAAATAAATTTTTAGATATACAAATTTTTAATAATATCTTAATACTTTATATATTAAAATACAAACCGATATTGTTAAGTGCTTTTAATATTTTTTAACTATATAAAATATTTAAAATAATTTTTAATAAATAATAATATATATTATTTTAAAATTTATTTTAAAAATATATATTAAAATTAAGATTTGACATAGTAACTTTTTATAATATTTAAGTTGTTTGAACGTGTCTGGTAAAATATTTTCTTATTAAGGCATACACAAAAAATATGTGTATTAGACAAATATAAAAGTGAATTACTATCATGTTTGAAATGTATACACTTATAGTAAGGAATTCGGAGATAAGCATTCAACATTCCTTATAGTTAAAGGCGTGGGTCTTTTGTTACTTTTCATTTTTCAATACCAACCCCGTATCCTTTATTATTATTATTATTATTATTTGTACGGATGTTTGGGTTCCGGACGGGTCGAAGATGTCTCCTGGATATGATGGGAATCAGCCTTGGTCTGGGTCCGCAGAGCGAGGTACTGGTGTGTTACCGACCTTTCGAGATCTTCGTGATGCGAGGGGGTGCCACCTGCAAGGACACTCCGACGCTCAAGTCAAAAACTGTGCAGGCAGTTAGAGAGTAAGGAATATGGTGACGTACCTTGAGGTAGGGGTAGGACCCTCCCCTTATATACCCTGTTAGTAGAGTGGGCCCCGTAGGAAAAGTTTCCTTCCAGGAAGCTTCATTCCCCATAGCTGTCATGTAGCTGTCAACAGGGGTGCGCGTGTCCGGGCCGCAAGCCGAGTAACGGTCGCCAACCCGACTGCTTAGGTCGGGTCATCCTTGAGCCGGGTCGCTTAACAGGCCAGCTGGTTTGGGCCGTAACAGTGCCCCCAATGCGCCAGCTAGGGCCGTGAGTGCCGTTGTTGGCGTGTTCTTGTGTTCTCTTTTGTGCGTCGTCGCCTTGTCTGTCGCTTGTGGGTAGGATGCGCCTTTGGCGTGTGTGGACTTCTTCGCTGTAGGGGAGCATCTTTTCTCGCCTCGCTCTTCGCGCCGATCATTTAATGCTCTTAATAAGTGATTCAAAACCCTGCGAGGAATGACTATTCTGCCCCTGTCCTTCGCGCTTCTCAAGGTTAGTTATTGTTCAGTTTCTTTTCTCCTTTCTCTTTCACGCTTCATCCTTCCGGTTCATAACCATTTCTTCTTCTTCTTTTTCTTCCATTTTCTCCCAAGTTTCTGCTGCGAATCGCTTGTTTCATACGAATCTTACCAAGGATTTCCAACTGTACGTTTTGTTGCATGTTTGAATAGTGCCAACATTAGGTAGGCGCATTTGGGTGGTTACCATTTTTTAGGATTTACTTTGGCCATAGATTTACACCCTGCTTGGTTGTAGGCATCAGATAGGCAAAATGTAGTTTCTAGGCCAGCTCCGATCTCCCGATCTCTTAGACTAACTGAGTGGTGCCCCTACTGTAGGTATGGCCTAACGTCCTGTTGCACGGGTTTCCGTTGCAAGAGCGCCTTACGACCGGTACGCATGGGTAACCTCGAACGTGAAAGACTCCCCTAACCAAATGGGCGAATAGGAGCTTACCGAGTTCGACAAGCTGAGTACTTGTGCGATGGGACTGACGAGGAATCTAACTATGAGGTCTTCGTTCCCGCCGCTCACGAGTTGATATATCAACTCAACCTACACTCCCCCTGGATTGCCGATTGGATTTGGTTCTTGATGAGCGGATATTTTATACGCTTTTTGGGGATAATTTCATGTAGATTTTAGTATGTTTCAATTAGTTTTTAATAGAATTTTATTAGTTTTTAAGCAAAAATCATATTTCTGGACTTTACTATGAGTGTGTGTATTTTTCTGTGATTTCAGGTATTTTCTGACTGAAATTGAGCGAGCTGAGCAAAAATCTGAGTTAGGCTGAAAAAGGAATGCTGATGCTGTTGGATCCTGACCTCCCTGCACTCAAAATGGATTTTCTGGAGCTACAGGAGTCCAATTGGAGCGCTCTCAACGGCGTTGGAAAGTAGACATCCAGGGCTTTCCAGCAATATATAATAGTCCATACTTTGCGCGAAGATATACGACGTAACTTGGCGTTGAACGCCAAGTTCATGCTGCTGTCTGGAGTTAAACGCCAGAAAAACGTCATGATCCGGAGTTGAACGCCCAAAACACGTCATAACCTGGAGTTTAACGCCAAGAAAGGCCTCTACTCGTGGATAGCTTTAGTCTCAGCCCCAGCACACACCAAGTGGGCCCCAGAAGTGGATTTCTGCACCAATTATCTCTGTTTACTCATTTTTCTGTAAACCTAGGTTACTAGTTTACTATTTAAACAACTTTTAGAGACATTTCTTGTACCTCATGACATTTTCAGATCTGAATTACATACTTTTGACGGCATGAGTCTCTAAACTCCATTGTTGGGGGTGAGGAGCTCTGCAGCGTCTCGATGATTTAATACAATTCCTTTGTTTTTCATTCAAACACGCTTGTTCTTATGTAAGATGTTTATTCGCGCTTAATTATGAAGAAGGTGATGATCCGTGACACTCATCACCTTCCTCAACCCAGGAACATGTGCCTGACAACCACCTCCGTTCTACATCAGATTGAATGAGTATCTCTTAGATTCCTTAATCAGAATCTTCGTGGTATAAGCCGGATTGATGGCGGCATTCATGAGAATCCGGAAAGTCTAAACCTTGTCTGTGGTATTCCGAGTAGGATTCTGGGATTGAATGACTGTGACGAGCTTCAAACTCCTGAAGGCTGGGCGTTAGTGACAAACGCAAAAGAATCAATGGATTCTATTCCAACCTGATTGAGAACCGACAGATGATTAGCCGTGCTGTGACAGAGCATAGGAACGTTTTCACTGAGAGGATGGGAAGTAGCCACTGACAACGGTGACACCCTACATAGAGCTTGCCATGGAAGGAGCCTTGCGTGTGTTGAAGGATTTCAAGGAAGAGTTGAAGTCAAAGGACAAAGCATCTCCAAAACTCCAACATATTCCCCATTACTGCATAACAAGTAACGCTTTTATTCTCCATTATTAAAGTAATAATTATTTATTTTATGCCCTTTTCTTTATTAAAATACGAGGCTAAAGAATCCTATTGGTATCCTGACTAAGACAAATAAAATAAACATTGATTGCTTCAAACCAATAATCTCCGTGGGATCGACCCTTACTCACGTAAGGTATTACTTGGACGACCCAGTGCACTTGCTGGTCAGTTGTGCGAATCACAAATTCGTGCACCAGTTCTATAAGGCGATGTTCACCCAATTGGGGGTTCGTATCCCCTTCTTCCCCTTTCAAATGGCGCTGCTCAATCGATGTGATTGATAAACCCCATTTTTAGGGTTTATCTTGTGCTCAATTTAGAGGAGTTTATCACCTTTTACCCACATTTATCCAAGGAAATAGCATAGTTTCATGATTGTCTCCTAATTTGTGCTTAAGTGTGAAAATATGCTTTTTTTTACCTTTAATGTGTCAATATTAATTCACCTTTGATTCCACTAGATGTCTTAATATGTTTGTCAGTGAATTCAGGTTGGAAAGGCTAGGAATGAATCAAAGGGATGAAAAGGAAAAGCATGTAAGTGGAGAACTCATGAAGAAACAATGATTTGGGATGCTGAGATCGACGCGCAAGCGCAGCAGACGCGCACGCGTGGATTGTGGAGCCGCATGGTGACGCGTACGCATACATGACACATATGCGTCGATGGAAAATTGCCAAGCGATGCGTACGCGTACATGGCGCATACGCGTCGATGCTCGGATGTGACTCACTTAAAGGTAAAATGCTAGGGGCAAATTCTGGGCTTCCCAGGCCCAGATCCAACTCATTTCTGAGGCTATTTAGGGCAAAATTCAAGGGGGAATCAACACATTAGAATCACTTCACACATTAGGACAAAGTTTAGTTAGAGAAGTAGTTAGAGTTAGTTTCTAGAGAGAGAAGCTATCTCTTCTCTCTAGAATTAGAATTAGGTTTAGGTTAATCTTTTAGATCTAGGTCTACTTCTTCTCTTGCTTCAATTTTCCTTTTGCTTTATGAATTCTCTTGTAGATCTACATTTCTTCTCAATGCAATTGGTAAGTTCTTTAATTCTTGCAATTTGTGATATTTACTTTTATTGCTTTCTATGTGTTTGTTGAAATACTTCTTCTAGTTATGAGCTAGGTTTTTCTCCTCTTGGCTTTGGTTGAGTAATTGGAGACTCTTGAGTTATCCAACTCTTTTGTTGATTGATAATTGAACGTTGCTAGTTAATTTGAATTCCACTAACTCTAGTCTTTCCTTAGGAGTTAACTAGGACTTAAGGAATCAAATTGATTTATCCACTTGACTTTCCTTCATAGCTAGAGGTTGATTAAGTGGGAGAAATGGACATTTGATGTCACAATTGAGGATGATAATGAGGATGGGACTTCTAGTTCTCATACCTTGCCAAGAGCTTTGTTAGTTGTTGGTTTATTTTCTTTGCTATTTATATTTCTTGTCTATTATCCCAAGATGAATTTTACTTTCAACCACAACCTCCCATGGAAGAATATTCATGTCCACCAATCCAAGAGCAAGATGATCTTGCTTACCTTAGCAAGTTAGAACCAGAGTCAAGAGATCACCTCAAGGAATCAATGGACCGGCTTCAAGCCACCATGGAGTATGTTGTGCGACGAGTAGAAACATTGGAGAGTGTTGAACCGCCACAACCCTACCAAGAAGAACCACCTTCCTACTATGAACCTGATAAACCCATATTTTATGATATATATTGTGCTCAAATTAAGTGATTTATTTAACCCTTCACTTACTTATTCATGTAAATTGCATGGTTTTACTTTCCCTTCCCTATTATGTGATATATGTGAATTACATGTTTCCTATGCTTTAAAAATAATTATTTTAATTACCCTTTATTACCATTCGATGCCGAGATTTGTGTGTTGAGTAGTTGCAGAGCTTCTAGGGCAGGAATGACTTAAAGGATGGAAAGAAAACATACAAAAATGGAAGGAAAGCATAAATTGGAGTCCTTGGAGAAACTGGCAGTGACGCGTCCGCATGGACGATGCGAATGCGTGGTTCGCGCAAAAGAGAATCGACGCGAGCACATAGATGAGGCGAACGCGTGACCTGCGAAACATAACTGACGCGGGCGCATGACTGACGCAACCGCATGGAAGAGCAACACTCCAGATGACGCGACCGCGTGACCCATGCAGACGCGTGACGTGCGTGATCTGCAGAAGTCATCCTCAGCGATTTCTGGGCCCTTTTTGGCCCAGATCCAAGCCCAGAGAACACAGATTGAAGGATTATAAATGGAGGAATCCACCCATTCATGAAGCATATAGAGAATACACACTTTTGAGGATTTAGATGTAGTTTTTAGTGAGAGAGGTTCTCTCCTCTCTCTTAGGATTAGGATTAGGATTTTTAGAACTTAGGAATATTTTCATCTCATCTTTTTATCAGGTTCAATACCTTTTTATTTTGACTTCTCTTATTTGTTGATTATATATTTTCTCAATTTGGCTTATGAACCATTCATGTTAGGATTTTCTCTATTTAATATAATTTGAGGTATTTCAGACTCATGATTGTTTTCTTTTATTTATATAAATAATTTAGATTTTCCCCCTTTTGGCTTTGGTTAGGTAATTGGTAACACTTGAGTTGTCAAACTCAGCAGTGATTGAAATGGGCAGATTTTAATTGATCTAGATCGCTCTAAAGCAAGTCCTCCCACAGGGATTGACTAGGACTTGAGGATCAAGCTAATTAGGCCACTTGACCTTCCCTTGTTTAATAAAGGGTAACTAAGTGGGATTAAAACCCAATTCTCATCACACCTGATAAGGATAACTAGGATAGGAATTCCAATTCTAATACCTTGCCAAGAGTTTATTTTATTATTACTATTTTATTTTTCTTATCATTTAATATACTTGTTCCTCACTTTCAAAACCCCAAATTTACAAAACTCTCAACCAATAATAAGAACATACCTCCCTGCAATTCCTTGAAAAGACGACCCGAGGTTTAAATACTTCGGTTATTAATTTTAAAGGGGTTTGTTACTTGTGACAACCAAAACTTTTGTAAAAAAGGAATTCTTGTCGGTTTAGAAGCTATACTTACAACGGGAATTTATTCTGAATTCTAGATCGCACGAGAGTTTCTCTCTCCAAAATGGCGCCGTTGCCGGGGAATTGCAAACGTGTGCCTTATTATTGGTTATTGTAAATATTTTTCTTTTACTTGTTTATTTGTTTTTGTTCTCCCTTCTTATTTCTGATAGCTACTATGAATTCTCACCCCTCTCGCTTTGAGTTTGGTTCTACTTTTGTTGCAAGGAATGGAAGCTATAACAGGACTATGCATCAAGGTCTAAGCAATCAAAGATGGATGGAGCCAACAGGATATGATCAACCCTTGAGGCAACAACACCTTCCTAGATATCATGAACAGAGACCGTTCTACAATGCATACCAAATTGATAGGTATGGTGAACCGCCTTGTAGATACCAACAAGCCCTACCCTATGCTCAGAGACCATCCTTTCAACATAACCTCAACCCACCACACTCACAAGCTTCTTTTCACCATTCGCCACCATATGATCCTTATCCGCCCCAACACCAATCCAATTACTCCCAAGAACCACCACTCCCCTATGCACCATGTCCATATCCATCAAGCCAAGAATCACAGGTTCGCTTCTAAGAATCGGTAGACCAATTTAATGCAACCCTTTATCAACTGGAGCAAGCAATAAATCAATTATCTTCCAGACATTCAGACACTCAACAGACTCCTATGGTTTCATGTGGGGAATCTAATGAAGAACGCAGCACGAAGAAGACACTAGAAACTCCAGTGGATAGCATAGAGCATAACTTCGTACTGAAACAAGTAGAGAACGCTGTCATTGTAGAAGAAGAAGAGTTGGTTGAAGATTTAGGAGATGCTGAACCTCCATAGGAATCCAGAGTTGTGGAGAATTCCGTCAAAGAAATTACAGCTGATGCTAAGGAGGATAGTGCACAACCCCCGAAGCAGATATTTTATGAAGAAATGGATGGAATAACCCAAGACGCATGTTTTCTTGATGATGACAATCACAAGTCGAGTTCTCCTAGCAATGAACATGCATCCGCAAGTGAATTCTTTGAGACAGAAGAATCTTCCCCAAGTGAATACGAAAATGATGCAGAGGTCGACTTTTCTCAACCTCCCAATTATGACTCAAGTGATGAGGAACATATCGAAGACTTTGATCAAGACATGGTTGAAGTTGAGGAAATTTGCAAAGACGAGGAGGAATTCACTGAAGACCACAAAGGAGTAGGTCTTGCAGAACCACTGGAAACACTGATCCCAAGGCCATTACCGCCCAACACAAACTTCAAGTGGGTAAAATCCGTAACTTTTATCTTTACTTTTCCACTTGAATATGGTTTACTTGAAACAGATGGCCAGCTTAGAGCTCTTTGCGGCTTTAAGAGAAAAAGGGAAATGACTCGCACTCAGAGATGGTATGCAAGATTCAATGAGGCTTCACACTTCAATTTGAGGTGCAAGGACTGGTGTCAAGCTCCATTGAAAAGATCTTGGAAGCTATTTGGTCACTGCAGTGAGAATTCAGATTACTCACCACCCGACTGGAAAAATGCAGATCAAGACAAAGACGGGTGCAAGAGTAGAGTTTGGGATCCTGGAATTTATTCTGACATTCAACACTTCGAGAGCCTTGAAGCTTATGTGAATTCACCTAAGGGCTTTACATACCTTGTTTGGGACCCCGGAGGATGCTGGCATTCCAAACACTGGTGGAGATATCTGGATGAATTCAAGCACAGGCCACCATAGCAGGAAGCTCATCAAATGTCCAACTTAAGGACTTTAACTAAAAGTGCTAGGTGGGAGACAACCCACCATGGTATGGTCGTTTCCTTTTCAACTTTTATTTCGTACAGTTTAATTTTATGTTATATTGAACCTGGATGTTATTCGTAAGCATTTGCATTAGCATTACATACTGGATAACTGTGTACTGCATTAAAAAAAGAGAGAAAAATAGAGAAAGAGCACGCGACGCGACAGCGTCGCTGACGCGTCCGCGTCAAGGTGCATTAAAGGAAAAGGAAAGTGAACAGAAAGTCGCGCTATAGCAAGGCTGGAGGCGTGCCTTGGGCACAAATTGCTCCACGCGATCGCGTGCCCCACGCGATCGCGTGCCCCACGCGATCACGTCAGTTACGGAAAATGCCTCCCACGCGTATGCGTTACCCACGCGAACGCGTGATCGAGATATCAGCGTAAATATCCAATGCCCAGAAAGTTGGGCTGGAATCGTGCGGCTGGTGTGCGTTTAGCACACTACAACCCATGCGATCGCGTCCGTCACGCGAACGCGTCACTACTACAACCCCATCCCACGCGAAAGCATGAGCGACGCGATCACGTCGCATGAATTTTATGACCCCCTAAACCAAACAGAGAGTTGTGCTGAAATGACGCTAGAATCGTGCGTCTAGCACAAATTCCAGCGATGCATTCGGGTGCTTCACGCGTCCGCGTCACCTATCTTATACCCAACCCCATTTTACCCTCTCGCGATCGCGTGGATTCGCGATCACTAACGCCAGATCACGCGAACCCTAACCCGTCGCGTCCCCATACCCACCTCTCCTCTGCAACTCTCTCTCTCTCTCTCTCTCAACCACCCCCAGCCACCACCAACAACCACCTCCGACTGCCAAGGCCGCTGCCACACCACCACCACCCAAACCCCACCGCGACACTCACCCCCCTCTCTTCTCTCCCCCTTCTTCTCCCTCTCTCTCTTTCTCCTCCATCACTGTTCCTCACCGTGGCTGGCCTCGCACCACCGCTGCCTCCTCCGCCGGCCACCACCTTGAACTTCACCCCTCTCATCAAACCCCAACACTCTCGCCTTCCTCTGCCACCGCCACCTCACCGCGGCCAACCTCCGACGGCCATTGCGCCACCGTTGCGCTGCCGTGCTCCTCCCGGTGCCGCCACATCACCACTTCTCTGCCCTCATCTCTGTTCCATCTTATCACCCTTTCAACACCAGGTTCCGGCATTCTGCGACTCCCTCTTGCGACTCACTAGTTCGTTTTCTAATTTTTGTTCCAACTAGGCTAGATAGAGAAGCATGTTTGTAATGGATTCTAGGTTGTTAGGTAGCTAGGATGTGGTTAGTGGATTTAGGCCTGATAATTGCACCGTACTTGTTACTTGTTTTATCTGTTCCGTAATTTTATTCTGGCTGTGATGTTAGTATTGTTCATATGATGTTCTTACTGTTCATGCTGCCATTGCGACTACTCTTTCATGTCATATCATTTATATCCATTTGCAGTTTTTCTTAATTTATATGAACTATCTTGCTTTCTGTTTATTTTTCGAGAACATCCGATTTTAGCCGGAATGCTGCCCAATTTTCTGCAAATTGTTTTCCTTTTACATTCAAGTATTGTTTTTGGCAATTTCCAATTTTGCACTACTCTACGAATACCAAACCAATTCTTGAATGCACGGGCCAACATTCTTATCACTTTTGATTTCCTGGTTAATAAATTGCATTATTGATGATTTGATTTTAATTTTTACTACTTCTATATCTATATGAATCATCATCAATACCCCGTTAACCCTGCTTGAATATGAGTTGACTGTTGTTTAAATTTGTGGAATTCTTGTCACTTAGAAACTAATCTTCATGCCACTTACTCTGACCTCCTTTTTACTAACTCACTGACTTTCGCTTTCTAACCTCTTTTTCAATTTTACCAATTTTTAACTTTCTAACTTTCTCCTTTTTGCCTTTTTCATACTTCTTTCAATTCATTTCACTCTTGGCATGATTATTGTTTTTTCTAATTAACAGGCTTTCCACTTCTAATATATTTTGGAATGTGATTTATCATCTCAGCTTTTCAACTCCAACACAATCCAAAATATACATTTCCTTAACTCATTTCATTCTTCTACTGCTCCTTTGCCACTTACTGCTTATCTTGTTGTTTGCCTACTTGTTTTTCTGCTTTTATTCCTCAATTATATCTTGAAATTTCTATTTTTCAGGATATCTGACTCTCAAAGAAGAGGTAAGGGCAAAGTCACCACTAGCAAACAAAAAAGAGGTGAATCCTCTGGTTCCATCCTTGGCATCTTACACGATGATTCCTGGCGGGAGAAGAACTTTACCCCGCAGGAAAAGGCTGATCAATTGGTACCTTCGGCTGACCCGGTAAAATTTACGAACAAATACTGTGAGCTGAAATACCTGACCTTTTCCACCGCCAGGAACCTACACCTGGAAAGGACACTCAAAATTTCAGAAGAACTCCAGCAGTACACCTAAGATCAGATCAAACAGAGAGGCTGGTTCTTCCTGGAGAGGAACCTAACTGAGGTCAACTCATCCTGGGTCAGAGAATTCTACTGTAACTACTTTCTATCATCCCTGGATGCAGTACAGCTCAGAGGCAAATAGGTTCTAGTTACTGAGGAAACAATTGAAGAAATCCTCCATCTTCCACCTAAATCAGATCAGCCAGATGGTTACCAGAAAGCTGAGGAGGATATGAGATTCATGAGGTTTGACTAGGATGTAGTAAAGAAGGACATCACTCTTGATCCTACTATTCGTTGGGTCATGGGAACGAGCACATTAGTACCCAAGGGAATCAGGATTATATATCTGAATGATGAGGCTCGGCTATGGCAACAGATTCTGAATAACTATGTGATGCCGAGCACTCATGAGACGGAGGTGCCAACTGCTATGATTACCCTCATCTGGTGTGTGATGACGGGTAAGGACCTTTATCTACCTCGCTTCATCCTGAATTACATGGCCAGGGTCCATGTTAGAGGCACCCTCTCCTTTCCTTACCTGATTACTCAGTTGGGTCGCCGAGCTGAGGTACCTTGGGAGGCTTTTGATGAAAAGCCCCCCGCCGCAGAGTGCTGGAAGATCATCCCTCACGGTCGGAAGTTTCTGGCTTTCGGCTACCACCCTCCATTTCTCATTAACACTACTGAGGTAGCCACTTCTTCAGCTGCTCCTTCTGCTTCTACTGGCCCAGCACTACCCACTGTACCCCCACCTGCTCCTGAGTCCGTCTACCGTCTGGTGCACCGACTCTTTGACCGCCTAGATCAGATGGAGTGCCATCACCAGCAGCAGACGCTATGAGCACCTCAAGCTGATGATCCGCTCTGGTAGTGACATTCCCTCCGAGCCCGACACGTCATCCAACACATCTGAGGAGGGGGTGAGCGATCATGAGGAAGAGGCACCTACCCAGGCTGAGTAGGGAGATCCCGGCCACACTGCACCACGTCATGAGGAGCGCCACCAGCTACAGACCACAGATCTGGAAGTTCCTCTACGGACAGAACCCCCGCTTCAGCAGACCGCTCCTCCGATCCTCACAGCGACTACAGACCCTCAGCCTACCATCGACACACCAGCAGTCCATCCTTCCGGAGATGACACTTCCTCACACCTAGCCTAAGTGAGCATAGCGAACGATGCTATTATTTAAGTGTGGGGAGGTCGTCATCTCTGGCATCTAATTATTTTGGTGAACCACTACAGACTCTTATCTTATTTTAGCTATTTTCTGTATTTTTACACATTTGTCTCTCTTTTGCTTTTGACTGTATTTTTGCATTACGCACTTTGGGCTGTTTAATATCTAGGATATTTTAGCTTGATTTGCACCTTAATTTACTGGTTATATATTAAGTGGATTAATTATTATAATTTACCCTTTTTAGCATATAATAGTTGATTTGATTGAAAATAAAAAGAAAGTAAGCTATAAACTTTAACAGAATCAAAACAATCCACACCCCTTGTATATATAGCATTACATGTTAGTTAGTTAACAACATTTCTTCAAGGAGAAACACTAAAACTTTAAAGCCGTCCAATAAATTTTACATTGAGAATAATGGAAACTCTTAATTTCTACTTGCATGACATACATAACTGATATATGATTTATGAGCTTGAGAACACACAGCCTGTGAGTTTTGAGCTTAATTGTATGGTTACATTCAGACCATAATTTTTATTCCTATGTGTTTTGCCCTTCTTTTTTATTCTGGTGTTCTTTACTTTGCTTTAATCTATATGTCCAATATAGAATATAGATACATACCAAGATAGGATTGAGGCCATGTTTAATTATTAACTCACTTATCCCAAATAAAGCCTACCTTTTATGCCATCCTTGTTAGCCCCCTTGAGCTCTTAATCCCCTTCTGTTTTATAACCACATTACTAGCCTTAAGCAGAAAAACAAAAAAAAATCCCAAGTTGAATCCTTGGTTAGCTTAAGATAGATATTGTGTAAAATTTAAGTGTGGAGAATTTTATGGGAACATGGATGATAGAAAAAAAGTAGGAAATTAAATTAAATAAGTTATGTAAAAATTTGGGAAGCATGCTCATGTGAAATTAGAAAAATTGAATTACCTTGTGCATATAAAAAAAATATTTTATTTTCAACAAGGGGATACAAAAATTCTCCAAACGCAAAATAAGAAGAATCAACGCACATGGGATAAAATTAAAATCAATACATGAGTTTGCAATATAAAGTGAGAAAACTGTGGGCAAATAGGTTGAGAAGCTTTAAATTACAAAATATGTGTGTTAGGTGAGATCCTAGACTAATCAAGGATTCACTTATTAGCTCACTTAGCCTTATACATATACTCTTACCTCTACCTTGGCCCCATTACAACCTTGGAAAAGACCTCATGATTTTTGTTTGTATGTATTCTATAATTGTTGATTGGTTAGATGAAGAACAAAGTTATAGAAAGTAAGGATAAAAAGAAGAATAGAGTGATTAACCCAATAAACACTGAGTAACTAGAGAAGTAAACATAAAATCCAGTGAGGGTTCAATAGCTCATCACCATATATCTCTACCTCTATTGTTAATTGTCTTGCAAGTTTGAAAAATATTTTTTTCCCATCTCAATTGTAAAAGTACCTTAACATTATCTAAGGTTGGCTATGCGTATATGATTCCTTGAGACTGTGAATTAATTTAACTACATGTAAAGCTTTATATATAGGTGAACAATAACTAGATTTGCGTGACTCATTTAGGTATATGTGGTGCACGAAATTGTGATCATCAATGGCGCCATCAACATGGTACGCTCAATTGCAATCTCAACTTTTTATTACAACTTTGCACAACTAACCAGCAAGTGCACTGGGTCGTCCAAGTAATAAACCTTACGCGAGTAAGGGTCGATCCCACGGAGATTGTTGGTATGAAGCAAGCTATGGTCATCTTGTAAATCTCAGTCAGGCAGATTCAAATGGTTATGGATGATTTATGAATAAAGCATAAAACATAAAGATAGAGATACTTATGTAATTCATTGGTGAGAATTTCAGATAAGCGTATGGAGATGCTTTGTCCCTTCCGTCTCTCTGCTTTCCTACTGTCTTCATCCAATCCTTCTTACTCCTTTCCATGGCAAGCTGTATGTAGGGTTTCACCATTCTCAATGGCTTCCTCCCATCCTCTCAGTGAAAATGTTCAACGTGCTCTGTCACAGCACGGCTATTCAGCTGTCGGTTCTCGATCATGTCAGAATAGAATCCAGTGATTCTTTTGCGTCTGTCACTAACGCCCCACAATCGCGAGTTTGAAGCTCGTCACAGTCATTCAATCCTTGAATCATACTCAGAATACCATAGACAAGGTTTAGACCTTCCGGATTCTCTTGAATGCCGCCATCAATTCTAGCTTATACCACGAAGATTCCGATTAAGGGATCCAAGAGATATCCACTCAATCTAAGGTAGAACGGAGGTGGTTGTCAGGCACACGTTTATAGGTGAGAATGATGATGAGTGTCACAAATCATCATATTCATCAAGTTGAGGAACAAGTGATATCTTAGAACAAGAATAAGCTGAATTGAATAGAAGAACAATAGTAATTGCATTAATACTCGAGGTACATCAGAACTCCACACCTTAATCTATGGTGTGTAGAAACTCCACCATTGAAAATACATAAGAACAAGGTCTAGGCATGGCCGTGAGGCCAGCCCCCAAAACATGATCAAAAGATTCAAAGATCTAAAGATGATCAAAGATCCAAAGATGAAAATACAATAGCAAAAGGTCCTATTTGTAGAGAACTAGTGGCCTAGGGTTTACAGAAATGAGTAAATGACATAAAAATCCACTTCCGGGCCCACTTGGTGTGTGCTTGGGCTGAGCATTGAAGCTTTCATGTGTAGAGACTTTTCTTGGAGTTAAACGCCAGCTTTTGTGCCAGTTTGGGCGTTTAACTCCCATTCTTGTGCCAGTTCCGTCGTTTAACGCTGGGCAGTTTTGAGCTGATTTGGAACGCCAGTTTGGGCCATTAAATCTCGGGCAAAGTATGGACTATTATACATTGCTGGAAAGCCCAGAATGTCTACTTTCCAACGCAGTTGAGAGCGCGCCAATTAGGCTTCTGTAGCGCCATAAAATTTACTTCGAGTGCAGGGAGGTCAGAATCCAACAGCATCTGCAGTCCTTTTCAGCCTCTGAATCAGATTTTTGCTCAGGTCCCTCAATTTCAGCCAGAAAATACCTGAAATCACAGAAAAACACACAAACTCATAGTAAAGTCCAGAAAAGTGAATTTTAACTAAAAACTAATAAAAATATAATAAAAACTAACTAAAACAAACTAAAAACATACTAAAAGTAATGCCAAAAAGCGTATAAATTATCCGCTCATCACAACACCAAACTTAAATTGTTGCTTGTCCCCAAGCAACTGAAAATCAAATAAGATAAAAAGAAGAGAATATGCAATGAATTCCAAAAATATCTATGAAGATCAGTATTAATTAGATGAGCGGGGCTTTTAGCTTTTTGTCTCTGAATAGTTTTGGCATCTCACTCTATCCTTTGAAATTCAGAATGATTGGTGGTGGGCAAAATTGTGATCACTACAACTTCGCACAACTAACCAGCAAGTGTACTGGGTCGTCCAAGTAATAAACCTTACGCGAGTAAGGGTCGATCCCACAGAGATTGTTGGTATGAAGCAAGCTATGGTCACCTTGTAAATCTTAGTCAGGCAGACTCAAATGGGTATAGATGATGAATGAAACATAAAGATAAAGATAGAGATACTTATGTATATCATTGGTGAGAGCTTCAGATAAGCGTATGAAGATGCTTTGTCCCTTCCGTCTCTCTGCTTTCCTACTGTCTTCATCCAATCCTTCTTACTCCTTTCCATGGCAAGCTTATGCAAGGGTTTCACCGTTGTCAGTGGCTACCTCCCATCCTCTCAGTGGAAATGTTCAACGCACCCTGTCACGGCACGGCTATCCATCTGTCGGTTCTCAATCAGGCCGGAATAGAATCCAGTGATTCTTTTGCGTCTGTCACTAACGCCCCGCCCTCAGGAGTTTGAAGCACGTGACAGTCATTCAATCATTGAATCCTACTCAGAATACCACAGACAAGGTTAGACCTTCCGGACTCTCTTGAATGCCGCCATCAGTTCTTGCCTATACCACGAAGACTCTGATCTCACAGAATGGCTGGCTCGTTTGTCAGGCGAGCACTCGGTTGTCAGGCGATCAACCATGCATCGTGTATCAGGAATCCAAGAGATATTCACCCAATCTAAGGTAGAACGGAGGTGGTTGTCAGTCACACGTTCATAGGTGAGAATGATGATGAGTGTCACGGATCATCACATTCATCAAGTTGAAGAACAAGTGATATCTTGGAACAAGAACAAGCTGAATTGAATAGAAGAACAATAGTAATTGCATTAATACTCGAGGTACAGCAGAGCTCCACACCTTAATCTATGGTGTGTAGAAACTCCACCGTTGAAAATACATAAGAACAAAAGTGATCATTGGCTTCGGTCCCAGAGAGGGAACCAGAAAAACCAAGATCTGATCTAGGAACTAGATGTCCAAAGATGAAAAATACAATAATAAAAGGTCCTACTTATAGGGAACTAGTAGCTTAAGAATTACAAAGATGAGTAAATGACATAAAAATTCACTTCCGGGCCCACTTGGTGTGTGCTTGGGCTGAGCATTGAAGCATTTTCGTGTAGAGACTCTTCTTGGAGTTAAACGCCAGCTTTTATGCCAGTTTGGGCGTTTAACTCCCATTTTGGTGCCAGTTCCGGCGTTTAACGCTGGGAATTCTGAAGGTGACTTTGAACGCCGGTTTGGGCCATCAAATCTTGGGCAAAGTATGGACTATCATATATTGCTGGAGAGCCCAGGATGTCTACTTTCTAACGCCGTTGAGAGCGCGCCAATTGGGCTTCTGTAGCTCCAGAAAATCCACTTCGAGTGCAAGGAGGTCAGAATCCAACAGCATCTGCAGTCCTTTTCAGTCTCTGAATCAGATTTTTGCTCAGGTCCCTCAATTTCAGCCAGAAAATACCTGAAATCACAGAAAAATACACAAACTCATAGTAAAGTCCAGAAAAGTGATATTTTACTAAAAACTAATAAAAGTATACTAAAAACTAACTAGATCATACTAAAAACACACTAAAAATAATGCCAAAAAGCGTATAAATTATCCGCTCATCACAACACCAAACTTAAATTGTTGCTTGTCCCCAAGCAACTGAAAATCAAATAAGATAAAAAGAAGAGAATATACTATAGACTCCAAATTATCAATGAAACTTAGCTCCAAATTAGATGAGCGGGACTAGTAGCTTTTTGCCTCCGAACAGTTTTGGCATCTCACTTTATCCTTTGAAATTCAGAATGATTGGCTTCTTTAGGAACTCAGAATCCAGATAGTGTTATTGATTCTCCTAGTTAAGTATGATGATTCTTGAACACAGCTACTTGTTGAGTCTTGGCCGTGGCCCAAAGCACTCTGTCTTCCAGTATTACCACCGGATACATACATGCCACAGACACATAATTGGGTGAACCTTTTCAGATTGTGACTCAGCTTTGCTAAAGTCCCCAATTAGAGGTGTCCAGGGTTCTTAAGCACACTCTTTTTGCCTTGGATCACAACTTTATTTCTTTCTTTTTCTTTTTTTTTTCTTTCTCCCCTTTTTTTTTCGTTTTTCTCCTTCTTCTCTTTTTTTTCTTTTTTTTTTGTATTCACTGCTTTTTCTTGTTTCAAGAATCATTTTTATGATTTTTCAGATCCTCAGTAACATGTCTCCTTTTTCATCATTCTTTCAAGAGCCAACATTCATGAACCACAAATTCAAAAGACATATGCACTGTTCAAGCATACATTCAGAAAACAAAAAGTATTGCCACCACATCAAACTAATTAAGCTAGTTTTAAAGATGAATTCGAAATCCTGTACTTCTTGTTCTTTTGTGATTAAAAACAGTTTTCATTTAAGAAAGGTGATGGATTCATAGGACATTCATAACTTTAAGGCATAGACACTAAGATACTAATGATCATAAGACACAAACATGGACAAACATAAAGCACAAATTTTCGAAAAACAGGAAAATAAAGAACAAGGAGATTAAAGAACGGGTCCACCTTAGTGATGGCGGCTTGTTCTTCCTCTTGAAGGCCTTATGGAGTGCTTGAGCTCCTCAATGTCTCTTCCTTGTCTTTGTTGCTCCTCTCTCATGATCCTTTGATCTTCTCTAATTTCATGGAGGAGAATGGAGTGTTCTTGGTGCTCCACCCTTAGTTGTCCCATGTTGGAACTCAGTTCTCCTAGGAAGGTGTTTAGTTGCTCCCAATAGTCTTGTGGAGGAAAGTGCATCCCTTGAGGCATCTCAGGGATCTCATGATGAGAGGGGTCTCTTGTTTGCTCCATCCTTTTCTTAGTGATGGGCTTGTCCTCATCAATGAGGATGTCTCCCTCTATGTCAACTCCAACTGAATAACAGAGGTGACAAATGAGATGAGGAAAGGCTAACCTTGCCAAGGTAGAGGACTTGTCCGCCACCTTATAGAGTTCTTGAGCTATAACCTCATGAACTTCCACTTCTTCTCCAATCATGATGCTATGAATCATGATGGCCCGGTCTAGAGTCTCTTCGGACCGGTTGCTAGTGGGGATGATTGAGTGTTGGATAAACTCCAACCATCCTCTAGCTATGGGCTTGAGGTCATGCCTTCTCAATTGAACCGCCTTCCCTCTTGAATCTCTCTTCCATTGGGCGCCCTCTTCACAAATGTCAGTGAGGACTTGGTCCAACCTTTGATCAAAGTTGACCCTTCTTGTGTAAGGATGTTCATCTCCTTGCATCATGGGCAAGTTGAATGCCAACCTCACATTTTCCGGACTAAAATCTAAGTATTTCCCCCGAACCATAGTAAGCCAATTCTTTGGATCCGGGTTCACACTTTGATCATGGTTTTTGGTGATCCATGCATTGGCATAGAACTCTTGAACCATTAAGATTCCGACTTGTTGAATGGGGTTGGTAAGAACTTCCCAACCTCTTCTTCGAATCTCATGTCGGATCTCCGGATATTCACTCTTTTTGAGTGAAAAAGGGACCTCGGGGATCACCTTCTTCAAGGCCACAACTTCATAGAAGTGGTCTTGATGCACCCTTGAGATGAATCTCTCCATCTCCCATGACTCGGAGGTGGAAGCTTTTGCCTTCCCTTTCCTCTTTCTAGAGGTTTCTCCGGCCTTGGATGCCATAAATGGTTATGGAAAAACAAAAAGCAATGCTTTTACCACACCAAACTTAAAAGGTTTGCTCGTCCTCGAGCAAAAGAAGAAAGAATAGAGGAGAAGAAGAAGAAATGAGGAAGAAGGGAGTGGCTTTGTGTTTGGCCAAAGAGGGGGAGAAGTGGTGTTTAGGTTGTGTGAAAATGAAGGGGTGAAGAAGGGTTTATATAGGAGAGGGGGGCTCATGGTTCGGTCATGTATGGGTGGGTTTGGGAGGGAAAGTGGTTTGAATTTGAAGGGTGAGGTAGGTGGGGTTTTATGAAGGATGGATGTGAGTGGTGAAGAGAAGATGGGATTTGATAGGTGAAGTGTTTTTGGGGAAGAGGTATTGAGGTGATTGGTGAATGGGTGAAGAAGAAAGAGGGTGGTGGGGTTGGTGGGGATCCTGTGGGGTCCACAGATCCTGAGGTGTCAAGGAAAAGTCATCCATGCACCAAATGGCATGCAAAATTGCGTTTTTAGCCAATTCTGGCGTTAAACGCCGGGCTGGTGCCCATTTCTGGCGTTTAACGCCAGGTTCTTGCCCTTTCCTGGCGTTTAACGCCAGTCTGGTGCCCCTTTCTGGCGTTAAACGCCCAGAATGGTGCCAGACTGGGCGTTAAACGCCCATCTGCTAGCCTTACTGGTGTTTAAACGCCAGTAGGTTCTTCCTCCAGGGTGTGCTGTTTTTCTTCCTGTTTTTCATTCTGTTTTTGCTTTTTCAATTGATTTTGTGACTTCTCATGATCATCAACCTACAGAAAACATAAAATAACAAGGAAAAATAGATAAAATATGACATTGGGTTGCCTCCCAACAAGCGCTTCTTTAATGTCAATAGCTTGACAGAGGGCTCTCATGGAGCCTCACATTTTCTCAGAGCAATGTTGGAACCTCCCAACACCAAACTTAGAGTTTTGAATGTGGGGGTTCAACACCAAACTTAGAGTTTGGTTGTGGCCTCCCAACACCAAACTTAGAGTTTGACTGTGGGGCCTCTGTTTGACTCTGATTTGAGAGAAGCTCTTCATGCTTCCTCTCCATGGTGACAGAGGGATATCCTTGAGCCTTAAACACAAAGGATTCTTCATTCACTTGAATGATCAGTTCACCTCCATCAACATCAATCACAGCCTTTGCTGTGGCTAGGAAGGGTCTGCCAAGGATGATGGATTCATCCATGCACTTCCCAGTCTCTAGGACTATGAAATCAGCAGGGATGTAATGGTCTTCAATCTTCACCAAAACATCCTCTACAAGTCCATAAGCTTGTTTTCTTGAATTGTCTGCCATCTCTAGTGAGATTCTTGCAGCTTGCACCTCAAAGATCCCTAGCTTCTCCATTACAGAGAGAGGCATGAGGTTTACACTTGACCCTAAGTCACACAGAGCCTTCTTGAAGGTCATGGTGCCTATGGTTCAAGGTATGGAGAACTTCCTAGGGTCCTGCCTCTTTTGAGGTAATTTCTGCCTAGACAAGTCATCCAATTCTTTGGTGAGCAAAGGGGGTTCATCCTCCCAAGTCTCATTTCCAAATAGCTTGTCATTTAGCTTCATGATTGCTCCAAGGTATTTAGCAACTTGCTCTTCAGTGACATACTCATCCTCTTCAGAGGAGGAATACTCATCAGAGCTCATGAAAGGCAGAAGTAAGTCCAATGGAATCTCTATGGTCTCATTTTGAGCCTCAGATTCCCATGGTTCCTCATTGGGGAACTCAGTGGAGGCTAGTGCACGCCCATTGAGGTCTTCCTCAATGGCGTTCACTTCCTCTCCTTCCTCTCCATATTCGGCCATGTTGATGGCCTTGCACTCTCCTTTTGGATTTTCTTCTGTATTGCTTGGAAGAGTACTAGGAGGGAGTTCAGTAACTTTCTTGCTCAGCTGTCCCACTTGTGCCTCCAAATTCCTAATGGAGGACCTTGTTTCAGTCATGAAACTTTGAGTGGTTTTGATTAGATCAGAGACCATGGTTGCTAAGTCAGAGGGGTTCTGCTTAGAATTCTCTGTCTGTTGCTGAGAAGATGATGGAAAAGGTTTGCCATTGCTAAACCTGTTTCTTCCACCATTATTGTTGTTGAAACCTTGTTGAGGTCTCTCTTGATTCTTCCATGAGAGATTTGGGTGATTTCTCCATGAAGAATTATAGGTGTTTCCATAGGGTTCTCCCATGTAATTCACCTCTTCCATTGAAGGGTTCTCAGGATCATAAGCTTCTTCTTCAGATGAAGCATCCTTAGTACTGCCAGGTGCATTTTGCATTCCAGACAGACTTTGAGAAATCAAATTGACTTGTTGAGTCAATATTTTGTTCTGAGCCAGAATGGCATTCAGAGTATCAATCTCAAGAACTCCTTTCTTCTGATTTGTCCCATTGTTCACAGGATTCCTTTCAGAAGTGTACATGAATTGGTATTTGCAACCATTTCAATTAGATCTTGAGCTTCTGTAGGCATCTTCTTCAGATGAAGAGATCCTCCAGCAGAGCTATCCAAAGACATCTTGGATAGTTCAGAGAGACCATCATAGAAAATACCTATGATGCTCCATTCAGAAAGCATGTCAGAAGGACATTTTCTGATCAATTGTTTGTATCTTTCCCAAGCTTCATAGAGGGATTCTCCATCCTTCTGTCTGAAGGTTTGGACTTCCACTCTAAGCTTACTCAATTTTTGAGGTGGAACGAACTTTGCCAAGAAGGCATTGACTAGCTTTTCCCATGAGTCCAGGCTTTCTTTAGGTTGTGAGTCCAACCATGTCCTAGCTCTGTCTCTTACAGCAAAAGGGAATAGCATAAGTCTGTAGACCTCAGGGTCAACCCCATTAGTCTTGACAGTGTCACAGATTTGCAAGAATTCAGCTAAGAACTGATGAGGATCTTCCAATAGAAGTCCATGGAACTTGCAATTCTGTTGCATTAGAGAAACTAATTGAGGCTTAAGCTCAAAGTTGTTTGCTCCAATGGCAGGGATAGAGATGCTTCTCCCATAGAAGTCGGGAGTAGGTGCAGTAAAGTCACCCAGCACCTTCCTTGCATTGTTGGCATTGTTGTTATTTTTCGGCTGCCATGGGTTCTTCTTCTTTGAAGATTTCTGTTAGGTTCTCTACAGAGAGTTGTGCCTTAGCTTCTCTTAGCTTTCGCTTCAAGGTCCTTTCAGGTTCAGGGTCAGCTTCAAAAAGAATGCCTTTGTCCTTGTTCCTGCTCATATGAAAGAGAAGAGAACAAGAAAATGTGGAATCCTCTATGTCACAGTATAGAGATTCCTTGAGGTGTCAGAGGAACAGAAAAATAGAAGAAAGAGGTAGAAGAATTCGAACTTAATCAGATAGAGTTCGAATTGTGCATTGAAAAGGAGTGTTACTCCATAAATAGAAGGATGTGAGAAGAGAGGAAGAAATTTTCGAAAATTAATTAAAAAGATTTTAAAAACATTTTGAAAAACTTTAATTTGATTTTCGAAAAACAAGAGTGAGAAAGAGATCAAGTAATTTTTGAAAAAGATTTGAAATTAGAAATCAAAAAGATATGATTAAAAAGATATGTTTTGAAAACAATTTTAAAAAGATTTGATTTTAAAAAAATTAATGACTTGCCTAACAAGAAAAGATATGATTCAAACATTAAGCCTTTCTCAACAGAAAAGGCAACATACTTAAAATGTTCAATCAAATCATTAATTGTTATCAAGTATCTTTGAAAAAGGAAAGAAATTGATTTTGAAAACATTTGATTGAAAAGATATGATTTGAAAAAGATTTGATTTTGAAAAACTTTGAAAACTTGAAAAAAAATCTGAATTAAAAACAGAATCTTCCCTCTTGTGCCATCCTGGCGTTAAACGCCCAGAATGGTGCACATTCTGGCGTTTAACGCCCAATGCACTACCTTTTTGTGTAATTCCTCTGCTGCATGTTCTGAATCTTCAGTTCCCTGTACTATTGACTTGAAAATAGAACCAAGATCAAATAAACAATGCATGAAAGACACCAAACTTAGAATAAGACACTAGACTCAACAAGAAACATAAAATCTTTTTTGGTTTTTATGGTTTTGTAATTTTTTTGTGCTTTTTCGAAAATTATATGAAAATAGAAAATAAAGGTTTCAGAATTCTTAATTTGAATTCCAGGAATCATTGCAATGCTAGTCTAAGACTCCGGTCCAGGAATTAGACATGGCTTCACAGCCAGCCAAGCTTTCAAAGAAAGCTTCGGTCCAAAACACTAGACATGGCCAATGGCCAGCCAAGCCTTAGCAGATCATTGCTCCAATAGCAAGATTGATAGAAATCAACAAGCTCTTATGATGATCAGTTGAAACCTCGGTCCAATAAGATTAGACATGGCTTCACAGCCAGCCAAGCTTTCAAAGAAAGCTTCGGTCCAAAACACTAGACATGGCCAATGGCCAGCCAAGCCTTAGCAGATCATTGCTCCAATAGCAAGATTGATAGAAATCAACAAGCTCTTGTGATGATCAGTTGAAACCTCGGTCCAATAAGATTAGACATGGCTTCACAGCCAGCCAGACTTCAACAGATCATCATGAAACTCTAGAACTCATTCTTAAGAACTCTGAAAAATACCTAATCTAAGCAACAAGATGAACCGGCAGTTGTCCATACACAAAACAATCCCCGGCAACGGCGCCAAAAACTTGGTGGGCGAAATTGTGATCACTACAACTTCGCACAACTAACCAGCAAGTGTACTGGGTCGTCCAAGTAATAAACCTTACGCGAGTAAGGGTCGATCCCACAGAGATTGTTGGTATGAAGCAAGCTATGGTCACCTTGTAAATCTTAGTCAGGCAGACTCAAATGGGTATAGATGATGAATGAAACATAAAGATAAAGATAGAGATACTTATGTATATCATTGGTGAGAGCTTCAGATAAGCGTATGAAGATGCTTTGTCCCTTCCGTCTCTCTGCTTTCCTACTGTCTTCATCCAATTCTTCTTACTCCTTTCCATGGCAAGCTTATGCAAGGGTTTCACCGTTGTCAGTGGCTACCTCCCATCCTCTCAGTGGAAATGTTCAACGCACCCTGTCACGGCACGGCTATCCATCTGTCGGTTCTCAATCAGGCCGGAATAGAATCCAGTGATTCTTTTGCGTCTGTCACTAACACCCCGCCCTCAGGAGTTTGAAGCACGTCACAGTCATTCAATCATTGAATCCTACTCAGAATACCACAGACAAGGTTAGACCTTCCAGACTCTCTTGAATGCCGCCATCAGTTCTTGCCTATACCATGAAGACTCTGATCTCACGGAATGGCTGGCTCGTTTGTCAGGCGAGCACTCGGTTGTCAGGCGATCAACCATGCATCGTGTATCAGGAATCCAAGAGATATTCACCCAATCTAAGGTAGAACGGAGGTGGTTGTCAGTCACACGTTCATAGGTGAGAATGATGATGAGTGTCACGGATCATCACATTCATCAAGTTGAAGAACAAGTGATATCTTGGAACAAGAACAAGCTGAATTGAATAGAAGAACAATAGTAATTGCATTAATACTCGAGGTACAGCAGAGCACCACACCTTAATCTATGGTGTGTAGAAACTCTACCGTTGAAAATACATAAGAACAAAAGTGATCATTGGCTTCGGTCCCAGAGAGGGAACCAGAAAAACCAAGATCTGATCTAGGAACTAGATGTCCAAAGATGAAAAATACAATAGTAAAAGGTCCTACTTATAGGGAACTAGTAGCTTAAGAATTACAAAGATGAGTAAATGACATAAAAATCCACTTCCGGGCCCACTTAGTGTGTGCTTGGGCTGAGCATTGAAGCATTTTCGTGTAGAGACTCTTCTTGGAGTTAAACGCCAGCTTTTATGCCAGTTTGGGCGTTTAACTCCCATTTTGGTGCCAGTTCCGGCGTTTAACGCTGGGAATTCTGAAGGTGACTTTGAACGCCGGTTTGGGCCATCAAATCTTGGGCAAAGTATGGACTATCATATATTGCTGGAAATCCCAGGATGTCTACTTTCCAATGCCGTTGAGAGCGCGCCAATTGGGCTTCTGTAGCTCCAGAAAATCTACTTTGAGTGCAGGGAGGTCAGAATCCAACAACATCTACAGTCCTTTTCAGTCTCTGAATCAGATTTTTGCTCAGGTCCCTCAATTTCAGCCAGAAAATACCTGAAATCACAGAAAAACACACAAACTCATAGTAAAGTCCAGAAAAGTGAATTTTTACTAAAAACTAATAAAAATATACTAAAAACTAACTAGATCATACTAAAAACACACTAAAAATAATGCCAAAAAGCGTATAAATTATCCGCTCATCAATTGGCTTCTATAGGAACTCAGAATCCAGATAGTGTTATTGATTCTCCTAGTTAAGTATGATAACTCTTGAACACAGCTACTTTATGAGTCTTGGCCGTGGCCCAAAGCAATCTATCTTCCAGTATTACCACCGGATACATACATGCCACAGACACATAATTGGGTGAACCTTTTCAGATTGTGACTCAGCTTTGCTAGAGTCCCCAATTAGAGGTGTCCAGGGTTCTTAAGCACACTCTTTTTGCCTTGGATCGCAACTTCATTATTTTTTTCTTTTTTCTTTTTTTTTCGTTTTTTTTTTTGTATTCACTACTTTTTCTTGCTTCAAGAATCATTTTTATGATTTTTCAGATCCTCAGTAACATGTCTCCTTTTTCATCATTCTTTTAAGAGCCAATCATTCATGAACAACAAATTCAAAAGACACATGCACTATTCAAGCATATATTTAGAAACCAAAATATTGCCACCATATCAAAATAATTAATCTGTTATAAAATTCAAAATTTATGCAATTCTTCTCCAGTTCTCCTTTTCAATTAAGAACAATTTTTTATTTAAGAAAGGTGATGGATTCATAGGACATTCATAACTTTAAGGCATAGATACTAAGACACTAATGATCATAAGACACAAACATAGATAAACATAAGCATGAAAATTCGAAAAACAGGAAAATAAAGAACAAGGAGATTAAAGAATGGGTCCACCTTAGTGATGGAGGCTTGTTCTTCCTCTTGAAGATCTTATGGAGTGCTTGAGCTCCTCAATGTCTCTTCCTTGCCTTTGTTGCTCCTCTCTCATGATTCTTTGATCTTCTCTAATTTCATGGAGGAGGATGGAATGTTCTTGGTGCTCCACCTTTAGTTGTCCCATGTTGGAACTCAATTCTCCTAGGGAGGTGTTGATTTGCTCCCAATAGTTTTGTGGAGGAAAGTGCATCCCTTGAGGCATCTTAGGGATTTCATGATGAGGAATTTCCTCATGTCCAGGAGTGGGATCTCTTGATTGCTCCATCCTTTTCTTAGTGGTATCCATGAGGACTTGGTCCAACCTTTGATCAAAGTTGACCCTTTTTGAGTTTGAAAGGGACCTCGGGGATCACCTTCTTCTTGGCTATAACTTCATAGAAGTGGTCTTGATGCACCCTTGAGATGAATGTCTCCATCTCCCATGACTCGGAGGTGGAGGCTTTTGCCTTCCCTTTCCTTTTTCTAGAGATTTCTCCGGCCTTAGGTGCCATAAATGGTTATGGAAAAACAAAAAGCAATGCTTTTACCACACCAAACTTGGAAGATTTGCTCGTCCTTGAGCAAAAGAAGAAAGAAGAGAGTAGAAGAAGAATAAATAGAGGAGATGGAGGTGGCTTTGTTCTTCGGCTAATGGGGAGAAGTAGTGTGTAGGTGGTGTGAAAATGAAGTAGTGAAGATGGATTTATATAGGAGTGAAGAGAGGGGTAGGGTTCGGTCATGTATGGGTGGGTTTGGGAGGGGAAGTGGTTTAAATTTGAATGGTGAGGTAGGTGGGGTTTTATGGGGAAGAGGTGGTGAGGTGATTGGTGAATGGGTGAAGAAGAGAGAGAGTTGTGGGGTAGGTGGGAATCCTGTGGGGTCCACAGATCTTGAGGTGTCAAGGATAATTCATCCCTGCACCAAGTGGCAAGCAAAAATGCTCTTTATGCCAATTCTGGCGTTAAACGCCGGGCTGGTGCCCATTTTTGGCATTTAATGCCAGCTTCTTGCCCTTTCCTGGCGTTTAACGCCAGTCTGGTGCCCCTTTCTGGCGTTAAACGCCCAGAATGGTGCCAGACTGGGCGTTAAACGCCCATTTGCTGCCCTTACTGGCGTTTAAACGCCATCAAGGTTTTCCTCCAGGGTGTGTTGTTTTTCTTTCTGTTTTTCATTCTGTTTTTGCTTTTTCAATTGATTTTGTGAATTTCCATGATCATCAACCTATAGAAAACATAAAATAACAAAGGAAAACAGATAAATATAACATTGGGTTGCCTCCCAACAAGCGCTTCTTTAATGTCAATAGCTTGACAATGGGCTCTAATGGAGCCTCACAGATACTCAGAGCAATGTTAGAACCTCCCAACACCAAACTTAGAGTTTGAATGTGGAGGTTCAACACCAAACTTAGAAGTTGGTTGTGGCCTCCCAACACCAAACTTAGAGTTTGATTGTGGGGGCTCTGTTTGACTCTGTTTTGAGAGAAGCTCTTCATGCTTCCTCTCCATGGTAACAGAGGGATATCCTTGAGCCTTAAACACAAAGGATTCTTCATTCACTTGAATGATCAATTCTCCTCTGTCAACATCAATCACAGCTTTTGCTGTGGCTAGGAAGGGTCTGCCATGGATGATGGATTCATCCATGCACTTCCCAGTCTTTAGGACTATGAAATCAGCAAGGATGTAATGGTCTTCAACCTTCACCAAAACATCCTCTACAAGTCCATAAGCTTGTTTTCTTGAATTGTCTATCATCTCTAGTGAGATTCTTACAGCTTGCACCTCAAAGATCCCTAGCTTCTCCATTACTGAGCCTAAGTCACACAGAGCCTTCTCAAAGGTCATGGTGCCTATGGTACAAGGTATTGAGAACTTCCCAGGGTCCTGTCTCTTTTGAGGTAATCTCTGCCTAGTCAAGTCATCCAGTTCTTTGGTGAGCAAAGGGGTTCATCCTCCCAAGTCTCATTACCAAATAACTTGTCATTTAGTTTCATGATTGCTCCAAGGTACTTAGCAACTTGCTCTTCAGTGACATCTTCGTCCTCTTCAGAGGAAGAATACTCATCAGAGCTCATGAATGGCAGAAGGAGATTTAATGGAATCTCTATGGTCTCTATATGAGCCTCAAATTCCTTTGGATCCTTAATAGGAAACTCCTTCTTGCTTGAGAGACGTCCCAGGAGGTCCTCCTCACTAGGATTTTCGTTCTTCTCCTCCCTTGTGCATTCGGCCATATTGATCACATCAATGGCCTTGCACTCTCCTTTTGGATTCTCTTCTGTATTGCTTGGGAGGAGTTTCAATGACTTTCTTACTCAACTGGCCCACTTGTGCCTCCAGATTTCTGATGGAGGATCTTATTTCACTCATGAAACTGAAAGTGACTTTTGACAGATCAAAGACTAAGTTTGCTAAATTAGAGGGGCTCTGTTCAGAATTTTCTGTCTGTTGCTGAGAAGATAATGGAAAAGGCTTGTTATTACTGAGCCTATTTCTTCCACCATTGTTAAGGCCTTGTTGAGGCTTTTGTTGATCCTTCCATGAGAAATTTGGATGATTTCTTCATGATGAGTTATAGGTGTTTCCATAAGGTTCACCCATGTAATTAACCTCTGCCATTGCAGGGTTCTCAGGATCATAAGCTTCTTCAGAAGCTGCCTCTTTAGTACTGTTGGATGCATTTTGCCATCCATTCAGACTTTGAGAGATCATGTTGACTTGCTGAGTCAACACTTTGTTCTGAGCCAATATGGCATTCAGAGCATCAATTTCAAGAACTCCCTTCCTCTGAGGCGTCCCATTATTCACGGAATTCCTCTCAGAAGTGTACATGAATTAGTTATTTGCAACCATGTCAATAAGTTCTTGAGCTTCTGCAGGCGTTTTCTTTAGGTGAATGGATCCACCTGCAGAATGGTCCAGTGACATTTTTGAAAACTCAGATAGACCATAATAGAATATATCTAATATGGTCCATTCTGAGAACATGTCAGATAGACACCTTTTGGTCAGCTGCTTGTATCTTTCCCAAGCTTCATAGAGGGATTCACCTTCCTTTTGCTTGAAGGTCTGAACATCCACTCTAAGCTTGCTCAGCTTTTGAGGAGGAAAGAATTTATCCAAGAAAGCCATGACCAGCTTATCCCAGGAGTCCAGGCTATCTTTAGGTTGTAAGTCCAACCATGTTCTAGCTCTGTCTCTTACAGCAAAAGGGAAAAGTATGAGCCTGTAGACTTCAGGATCTACTCCATTTGTCTTAACAGTCTCACAAATCTGCAAGAACTCAGTTAAAAACTGGTAAGGATCTTCAGATGGAAGTCCATAAAACTTGCAGTTCTATTGTATTAAAGCAACTAGTTGAGGTTTAAGCTCAAAATTGTTAGCTCCAATGGCAGGAATGGAGATGCTTCTTCCATCAAATTTGGACGTTGGTTTTGTGAAGTCACCAAGCATTCTCCTTGCATTATTGTTGTTGGGTTCGGCTACCATCTCCTTCTCTTGTTCGAAAATTTCTGAAAGGTTGTTTCTGGATTGTTGTAATTTAGCTTCTCTTAGTTTTCTCTTCAGAGTCCTTTCAGGTTCTGGATCAGCTTCAACAAGAGTGCCTTTTTCCTTGTTCCTGCTCATATGAAAGAGAAGAAAATAAGAAAAGAAAGAAGAATCCTCTATGTCACAGTAAAGAGGATCCTTGTTGTTAGTAGAAGAAGAAAAGAATAGAAGAAGGAAAAGTGAAGAATCCAAACACAAGGGATAGACTGGGTTCGGATTTTTGGGTAAAGGGAGGTGAAGAGTAGTGTTAGTAAATAAATAATAAAATAGAAGAAGAGAAGAGAGGGAGAATTCGAAAATTAATTTTTGAAAAGGAGTTAGTAATTTTGAAAATTAAAGATAAGATATAATTAAAATTAAAATTTAAAATTTAAAACAATTAAAAAGAATTTTTGAAAAAGAGATGAGAGATTTTCGAAAATTAGAGATGGAGAAGTAGTTAAGTTGTTTTGAAAAAGATAAGAAACAAACAAAAAGTCAAATAGTTAGTTGAAAAAGATATGAAAGTCAAATTTGAAAAGATAAGAAGATAAGTTAGGTAAGATATTTTGAAATCAAATTTTTGAAAAAAATAAAATTTGGAAAAAGATAAGATAAAAAGATAAGATAAAGGATAAGATTTTTAAGAAAAATATATTTTGAAAAAGATTTAATTTTAAAAATTAAGATTAATTACTTAACTAACAAGAAACTAAAAGATAGGATTCTAGAATTTTAAAGATTGAACCTTTCTTAACAAGAAAGTAACAAACTTCAAATTTTTGAATCAATCATATTAATTGTTAGTGTAATTTCGAAAATTTGATATAAAGATAAGAAAAAGATTTTGAAAATAATTTGAAAAAGATTTTTGGAATTTTTCGAACATAATAAAAAATGAAAAAGATATGATTTTTGAAAAAGATTTTAAAAAGATAAGATTTTTAAAATTGAAAATTTGACTTGACTTGTAAGAAACAACTAATTTTAAAAATTTTTGACCAAGTCAACTCAAATTTTCGAAAATTATGAGAAAAATAAGGAAAAGATATTTTTTTGATTTTTGAAATTTTAATTATGAGAGAGAAGAATGCAATTATGACCCAAAACTTAAAAATTTTGGATCAAAACACATGACGCATACAAGAACACTATGAATGTCAAGATGAACACCAAGAACACTTTGAAGATTATGATGAACATCAAGAAAACATCAAGATCAAACAAGAGGACTTACCAAGAACAACTTGAAGATCATGAAGAACACTTTGACTGCATGAATTTTCGAAAAATGCAAGAAAAAATTTTAAAAGCATGCAATTGACACCAAACTTAAAAGTTGACTCAAGACTCAAACAAGAAACACAAAATATTTTTTATTTTTATGATTTTATGATTATTTTGTATTTTATTATTTTTTTTGAAAAACATTATTAGAAAAATGCAAAAGAAAAGAAAAATTTTGAAAAAAAAAAGAAATTTTTTTGAAAAGAAAATAAAAAGAAAATTACCCAATCTAAGCAACAAGATGAACCGTTAGTTGTCCATACTCGAACAATCCCCGGCAACGGTGCCAAAAACTTGGTGGACAAAATTGTGATCATCAATGTTGTATTCTTTGTTGTTGTATGGAATAATTATAATGGCTCTTTGCTATGTGTGGACACAACTCCGTTCAACTAACCAGCAAGTGTACTGGGTCGTCCAAGTAATAAACCTTACGTGAGTAAGGGTCGATCCCACAGAGATTGTTGGTATGAAGCAAGCTATGGTCATCTTGTAAATCTCAGTCAGGCGAATAGTAATTGATTATGGATTTTCGAAAATTAATAATAAATTATAAACATAAAATAAAGATAAAGTTACTTATGTAATCCAATGATGGGGATTTCAGATAGGTGTATGGAGATGCTGTGCTCCTCCTGAACCTCTGCTTTCCTACTGCTTTTATCCAATTTTATCACTCCCTTCTATGGCAAGCTGTATGTAGGGCATCACCGTTGTCAATGGCTACATCCCATCCTCTCAGTGAAAAAGGTCCAAATGCTTTGTCACAGTACAGCTAATCATCTGTCGGTTCTCAATCAGGTTGGAATAGAATCCCTTGATTCTTTTGCGTCTGTCACTAACGCCCAGTCTTCAGGAGTTTGAAGCTCGTCACAGTCATTCAATCCCGGAATCCTACTCGGAATACCACAGACAAGGTTAGACTTTCCGGATTCCCATGAATGTCGCCATCAATTCTAGCTTATACCACGAAGATTCTGATTAAGGAATCCAAGAGATATGCGCCCGGCCTAAGGTAGAACGGAAGTGGTTGTCAATCACGCGCGTTCATAAGTGAGAATGCTGATGAGTGTCACGGATCATCACATTCATCAAGTTGAAGTGTATCGAATATCTTAGAATAGGAATAAAGAGAATTGAATAGAAAATAGTAGTAATTGTATTGAAACTCGAGGTATAGCAGAGCTCCACACCCTTAATCTATGGTGTGTAGAAACTCCACCGTTGAAAATACATAAGTGAAAGGTTCAGGCATGGCCGAATGGCCAGCCCCCCAAAACGTGATCAGTAGTCTCTTAAGATGAAGAATAAAACAAAACTAAGACCAAAGATGTCTAATACAATAGTAAATTATCCTATTTATACTAGACTAGCTACTAGGGTTTACATGAGTAAGTAATTGATGCGTAAATCCACTTCCGGGGCCCACTTGGTGTGTGTTTGGGCTGATCTTGATCTATCCACGAGCTGAGGCTTCTTTTGGAGTTGAACTCCAAGTTGTAACGTGTTTTGGGCGTTCAACTCCGGGTCGTGACGTGTTTCTGGCGTTTTACTCCAGACAGCAGCATGTAACTGGCGTTGAGCGCCAGTTTACGTCATCAATTCCCAAATAAAGTATGGACTATTATATATTGCTGGAAAGCTCTGGATGTCTACTTTCCAATGCCGTTGAAAGCGCGCCATTTGGAGTTCTGTAGCTCCAGAAAATCTATTTCGAGTGCAGGGAGGTCAGATTCCAACAGCATCAACAGTCCTTTGTCAGCCTCCTATCAGAGTTTTGCTCAAGTCCCTCAATTTCAGCCAGAAATTACCTGAAATCACAGAAAAACACACAAACTCATAGTAAAGTCCAGAAATGTGAATTTATCATAAAAACTAATGAAAACATCCCTAAAAGTAGCTTGAACTTACTAAAAACTACCTAAAAACAATGCCAAAAAGCGTATAAATTATCCGCTCATCACAACACCAAACTTAAATTGTTGCTTCCCCAGGACAGGCAGTGCCGAGATTATCTCTTTGAAGTGCTTGAAAGCCTCCTCACATGTCGGGGGCCACTCGAACTCTATCCCCTTTTTCATTAGATTGAAGAAGGGCAGAGCTTTGGCCGCCGACGCACCGAGGAAACGGGATAGCGCGGTGAGTCTGCCCGCCAACCTCCGCACGTCTTTCACACATTCCAGGCTCTTCATTTGTAGGATCACTTTACATTTTTCTGGGATGGCCTCCACTCCTCTTTCGGTTATCATGAACTCCAAGAATTTCTCAGCTTCTATGGCAAAGGCGCACTTGAGCGGATTAAGCCTCGTGCAGTGTCGCTGAAGAGAGGCGAACACGTTCTCTAGGTCGCTGATAAACCACTATTTTATGGTTTATCTTATGCTCAATTGAGTGGTTTTTATCAACTCTTTACTCACTTATTCATACAATTCGCATGTTTTACATTTTCCTTCCTGATTTTGTGCTATGATTGAAAACATGCCTCTTTGATCTTATATTTACTTATTATTAATCCTCTCTTATTACCATTAGATGCCTTGATATGTGTGTTAAGTGTTTTTAGATATTATAAGGTAGGAATGGCTTGGAGGATGGAAAGAAAGCATGCAAAAGTGGAAGGAATGCAAGAAGTTGGAGAAATTGCTAAGCTGTCCAACCTGACCTCTTCGCACTCAAACGGCTATAACTTTAGCTACAGAAGTCCAAACGACGCGGTTCTAGTTGCATTGGAAAGCTAACGTTCAGGGCTTCGATTTGATATATAATTTACCATAGCTACCCCGACGCCAGGCGACGCGAACGCGTGGGTCACGCGAACGCGTGACCTGGCAGGAACGCAACCCGCGCGGCCGCGTGGACGACGCGGCCGCGTCACTCTTCTGCGACCTGTACGGACCAGAAAGTGCTGGGAGTGACTTCTGGGCTGCTTTTGACCCAGTTTTCAGCCCAGAACACACAAATTAGAGGCTATAAAGTGGGGGAATGCATGCATTCATAATTATTCACTCATAATTCACTTTTCATGTTTTAGATGTAGTTTTAGAGAGAGAGGTTCTCTCCTCTCTCTCTCTTAGGATTAGGATCTGGGACTTCTCTTAGTTTTTAAGAGTGACTGTCGATCCCAGGTTTAATATTCTTTTTTACTATTTAATTTCTCTTCTATTTTGTTTGCTCTGAAGTTTTTATTATGTTTGATTGATGTTGCCTAATTGGCTGTTGATATTGTCCATGTTAGAATTGACATTTTTATTTAATATAATTTGAGGTATTTCAGTTTATGATTGTCCCTTTTTATTATCCCTAATCTGAAGTTATTGTTATTCCAGTAGATTTAATTTCCTTCCTTTTGGTCTTGGTTAAGAAATCAGTAACTCAGGAGTTATCTTAGCTCAACATAATTGATAACTGTTATTTTTGCTAATTGAACTGAACTTCAATAATCCCAACATTTTCTTAGGAATTAAATAGGATTCGAAGGTCAATTAATTAGTCCCTTGACTTTCCTTTGCTTTAGCAAAGGTTGACCAAGTGGAATTAAGATACAACTTTCATTATTGTTGAGAGGGATAACTAAGTTGGACTTCTAATTTCCCTTATCTTGCCAAAAGTTGTTTTACAGTTATTATTTATTTTTAATTGCCATTTAATTCACTCGTCATTTAAATCACTTGCTTCTCACCTTCTAAACCCCGATTACAACCTTTATAACCAATAATAAGAACATACTTCCTCGCAGTTCCTTGAGAAGACGACCCGAGGTTTAATTACTCGGTTATCAATTTTAAAGGGGTTTGTTACTTGTGACAACCAAAACGTTTGTACGAAGGGATTTTTGTCGGTTTAGAGACTATATCTACAACGCGACTGTTTTTATGAAATTCTTTACTGGCAAAAATCCTGACGTCAGTCGCCGATGAAGTCCTCGGCCTGGGTGGTCTTCACCAGAATATCGTCCACGTGCACTTCCACCCTCTTGCCGATAAGATCGCTGAATATCTTGTTCATCGGCCTTTAATACGTGGCCCCTGTGTTCTTCAGCCTAAATGGCATCACCTTGTTGCAGTACGTTCCCCCCGGTGTTATAAACGCTGTCTTCTCTTCGTCTGGCCGGTGCATCAGTATCTGGTTGTAACCAGAGTAAGCATCCATGAAGCTCAGATACCAGTATCCCGCCGCCGTGTCGACAAGGGCATCTATGTTGGGAAGGGGGAATGAGTCCTTGGGGCATGCCTTGTTAAGATCGGAATAATCCACGCACATTCTCTATTTTCTACTGTGCTTTCTAACTAGAACTACATTCGACAGTCAAGTCAAGTAATCGAGATCCCAAATGAAGCCCGCTTCTAGTAGATTGGCAGTTTGCCTGGCCACCTCCTCCGCCCTTTCTTGGGACATTTTCCTTCTTCATTGAGTCACCGGCTTGGTCTCTGCCATCACAGCTAGGTGGTGTGACATAAATTGGGGGTCTATCCCTGGCATGTTGGATGGCTTCCAAGCAAACAGGTCGCCGTTAGCCCTGATCATTTCCATTAGGGGTTCTTTCAAGTTATGAGGGAGGTTTCTATTCACGAAAGTGAACTTTTCCTCCGAATCACCGACCCTGAACTTCTCTTGATCCCCTTCAGGTTCTGGCTTGGGTTTGTCGTCAACCCTAGCGTCCAGGTCGGCGAGGAAGACTCCAGACGCTTCTTTGGACTTCTTTTTCAGGGAGAGGCTGGCGTTGTCGCATGCGACTGTCGTTTCCAAATCTCCCTTGATGGATCCAACCGACCCATCATCAGTGACAAACTTCAACATCAACAGCTTTGTGCTGATTACCGCTCCAAAATCATTGATAATATTTTTTCCCAGGATGAGGGTGTAGGCCGTGGAGTCTCTTAAGACGACGAACTACGCCATTAGCGACCTCTTCCCTCGACCTCCGCCAATGGAGACCGGGAGGGAAACTACTCCGTCGAGCTTGATGAAGTTATCGCCTAGGCCGACCATGCCGTATTGGTGGCCCCTCAAGTTGATATCTCGTAGGCCCAAAGTATCAAATACATTGCGGAACATGATGTTAGAATCAGCTCCCGTGTCTACCAAGATCCGTTTCATTAGACCGGTGCCCACCCTGGCTGTGATAACCATCGGAGGGTTCTCTGTTACATCGTCAAACCATTGATCTTCGGGGCCGAATGATATTGACGGTACCCTTCAGGAGGGCGGTGTGGAGCCAGAGGACATAGATAAGACCTTGGCGTCCTTCTTGCTAGCCGATTTTGATCTGGGGGGAACATCTCTCCCGATCACCACGTTTACAATAGTGAGGCCGTGCTCCCTATCCTCCTCGAGCTCCCATCTTTGTCTCACGGCACGGCTTTTTTTCTCACTGGATTGGTCGTGGTCCCGCCTCCTCGGTTCCCTTATAAGGTGGGAGAAATCGTCCAACTTCCCTTCCCGAATTGCCTACTCCAGGGCGTCCTTCAGGTCGAAGCAGTCTTGGATCTTGTGTCGATAGCCCTTGTGGTAATCACAGTAGAGGCTTTTGATTCCTCCCGTCCTATCCTTGAGTTGTCGGGGACTCGACAGGATGCCTTTGTCGGTGATCTACTGATAGACTTCAATAATTGGGGCTGTAAGGGGGGTATAGTTGGTAAACTTCCCTACTCGGGGGAACTGATGACTTACATCATCTACCCTTTTTCTTGCATAAAAAGGACCATAAAAGAGGCATAATCACATTTGATCATTGCAATTCATGCCTTAATTGATGAATATCATAGTATATTGCTTTGAAATGAGTTCGTGCTGGATTTCAGGTGGAGAAGACATCAAAAATGGGAAAGAAAACAACAAAACAAGTGGGGCATGTGAAGCAGGCGGGCCACTTGGAACAAACGCCACAAAAATGTATTGGCGTAGCTGATACGTGAGCATCTTGTCTATCTTTTCCTAGTGAATTTGTATCTAATTTGTTGAGTTTAATTACGAATTAATTATATTTTAGCCACTATGGATGCTATTTTGAGTTTTGTGCAATTTTATTTATTTTAGGTAGCATTCGGAGGGATTTGATGAAGTTTCTGCAGAGAAAAAGAAGAAACCAAAGAGATGACCAGCGAAGACCAACGCGGACACATGGCTCACGCGACCGCGCGGAATGGAGAAATCGCAATGACGCGATCGCGTGCTTGACGCAAACGTGTGGACTGGAATCTGCACAAATGACGCGAGCGCGTGGACGACGCGGACGCGTCACATGCGCGATCTGCAATAATACAAAAAAAGCTGGTTACGATTTCTGGGTTGTTTTTGACCCAGTTGCCAGCCCAGAAAACACAGATTAAAAGCTGCAGAATGGACAAATCAAGTGGTCCCCACCCATCAACTGAAGATCTGTTAATTAATTCGAATTTAAATTCAAAATCTTATCTTTTAGGAAATGATATTATTTTTATTTTTAGATAATTAGATTTTAAATTAATTAGGATTAGTTATAAAAAGGGGAGACTTCTCTTCTAAGCAGAAGACATTACATTCCATTAGAAGGATTCCATTAGGAAATTCTATACAAATTTACATTCTACATTCCATGAGCAACTAACCCTCCACTGTTAAGGTTAGGAACTCTGTCTATTTGTATGGATTGATTTTATTACTTTTTCTATTTTAATTTATGTTTTGGATTTATATTTAAGAATTGTTTTCGTTCGTTATCTTATGAATTTGGGTGGAACGGAAGTATGACCCTCTTTCTATTTGAGTTCTTGTATAACTTGGAAAAGCTCTATACTTGAACAATAGCTTGAAAACATATTCTTCTAAATTCTAATTATCTGGATTTAACGGGATACGTGACATATAATACTTTTATTCTTTGGGTAATTAGAGTTTTTGTGGCATGCAAACTGGAATTTGATCATGTACCCTTTAATTGGAATTAATTGACCAAGGAATTGGCAGTTAATGAATTTTATAGGAGACTAGGAAGGTCTAAGGAATTAGGATCTAGTCACATATAGTTTGCCATAAATTAAATCCTACATAATTAAAATAGTTAGTAAGAAAAGTTAATCCGAAAAAATAGATAACTCTGAGGCCTTAACTGTTTTCCCATATTTTATTTTTAACTTAATTACTTGCGTACTTGCCTTATGATATTTTCAACTTAACCTTTTAAACATCTCAATATCAAAACCAATTTCTGCTTGCCTAACTAAGCCAATCAATCAATTATTGTTGCTTGATCCATCAATCCTCGTGGGATCGACCCTTACTCACGTAAGGTAATACTTGGTACGACCCGGTGCACTTGCCACTTGAGGACCAAGGCGTGGCACGCCAAGCTTATAAGACCCACAATTGAATGGGCATGCCACTTGAGCAACAAGGTGTGGCACGCCAATGAACAAGGAGACAATGCAAAAGCTAGGCGTGCCACTTGGTATCGAAGGCGTGGCACGCTAGCTCAAGAAGTCCCACTATGGTGTGCCACTTGAGCAACAAGGCGTGGCACGCCAGCACCTAAGGAGGCCAAATAAAGCTGGGCGTGCCACTTGGTATCGAAGGCGTGGCACGCCAGCTTAATTATCTCACTTTGGCGTGCCACTTGAACATCCAGGCGTGGCACGCCAACATCTGGAACCATTGCAAATGACAGGCGTGACACGCCAGTCTCATGGCGTGACACGCTGGTAGTGTTTTCCAGGGGAGGAGTTAAAGGGCCAGTGAACTCAGGCGTGCTACTTGGTAGATGAGGCGTGGCATACCAGCAAGAAGATGAAGCAAATGAAGGGTGTGACACGCCAGTCTCATGGCGTGGCACACTGGTAGTATTTTTCAGAGAGGAAGAAGAGGAGCCAATGAACTCAGGCGTGCCACTTGGATGGCGAGGCGTGGCACGCTGGGAAGGAGATGAAGCTTTAAGAAGGGTGTGGCACGCCAGACCTTGAGTGTGCCACGCTGGTACAAATCTCCAGAAGCATAGAGATAAAGGAAGTGACCTTGGGCGTGCCACTTTGGTTCGAAGGCGTGGCACGCCAGGCTACTTTGCCCTTTAAATTGTTCTGGGCGTGCCACTTAGGCTCGAAGGTGTGGCACGCCAGGGGTGAAACAGAGGACGGCGTGCCACTTGAATGAAGAGGCGTGGCACGCCAAATTAAAAACAGAAGGAGCATGACACGCCAGAGACACGCCAGCTGGAAGATCACGTTTGTGGAGTTTCTTTTCCCTCCAAATTGTAATTTTCTTTTCACTTTTATAATTTTCTTTTATTTTCTAGATCTAGGAGTAGTATAAATACCCTTGGAAGCATTGGAAAAGGGGGTTAGCAAGTCACAGAGTTTAGTTTTGGGGGATTTCACTTTTAGTTTTCACACTTCATCTCTTCCATCTTTTGTACTTTTTCTCTGAGCTATGAGTAGCTAAATTTCCTCTCATTGAGAGAGGGAGATCTATTGTACTTGATGGATTAATGATAGTGAATTTCTTCTTCTCTTCATCTTCTCTTTGATTTGCTAGAAGGAATTTCGATTTTAATGCTTAGTGTTCAATTAACTTGGAAAATAGATTGAATGCAAGATGGGTTTCATGGGAACCTTGGAAAAGGAAACATGAAACCAAGCTAGAAATCCCTTCTCACACTTGAGTAGAATCTAGGTTTTGGTGTTTGGATATGGTGACATACAATCCTCCCTTTACCTGGACCTATGATGATGTGTGGTATAATTAGGGACCAAGCATATCTCTCTTCATAAGCAATTAGACCAAGGAATTGGCTATTGATCAAGATCTGAGAGATTGAGTCACCAAGGAATTGGGGCTCAATCAATCATGATTGCCAAGAGGTCAATGAGTTGCATGATTGAAGAGGATATGACCTGGAATTAATCCAAAGAGACAATATCTCCTGATCTCAATGAATTCCCCCATTCTTATCTCTCCCATTCTCTTATAGCTTTACTTACATTCTGCAAAATCCCATTCCCCTTTACATTCTTGTTATTTCCATTTCTGCATTTTATTGCTTTCTTTTATTTCTTTTGCCATTTATGTTTCTGCCATTTATAATTCTACACACACAATTTATAATACTTGATGATAATTTTGGTGCGCTTGCCAAGAACGAATTCATCAATATTGTTGGGGAAGGGTAGTGAATTCAGCCCATCAGGAACGGCTTAAAAGTCTTGGTCGGAACTTTATCCTTGGAGTGCTCCTTCGGCCTTTCCCCGCTACCGTGCTGTCAAGGCTGGTTGTAGGTGGGCTGCCGCTTGTTAGCCGTCACAACCTGACTGACTTTTTCATCATTGATATACTCCCTGGCCACGTTTTGGATTTCTTGCACCGTCCACACGGGCTTGGTGGTAAGATGCTTCCTGAAATCCTCGCTCTCTCTCTGCTGTCTTCTCTGCGTGATCGGCTTCTCCTTGGTCCTTCTCTGGAGTCTTCCCTGCGTGATCGGGTGTATATCACGGGATCTCGCCATCTTCTTGGCGCTTCTCTACTTTCCTCTTGGCTCTCTGGCTCCGATCGCGGGCTTGGAGTACGCCTGGAATGACTTCTTCGGGGGCTTCTTTCCCTCCTTTGAGAAGATCGGGAATGCTCTTGACTTGGAGCTGATTGGCGGTGCTCTCTGCCGGTTTCCCCATTCTAGGTTCTGCACTCTGTGGCACAGCTCATGGATTATTCTGGCGCTGTCACTACCAGTTCCTCCAAAGGGTCGCTTCTCAGGCTGCCGCAGGGGGGGATTTGGTGCGCTTGCAATAGGGAGCCCCTGAGGCTGCCCTACCTTCCTCCCTGCGGGGATTGCCTCCATCGTCCACTGCTACAGGACCCAAAATAAAGTCCATGTCAGCCGGTCCCCACAGACGGCGCTAATGTACGAATGTTCGGGTTCCGGACGGGTTGGAGATGTCTCCTGGATATGGTGGGAATCAGCCTTGGTCTGGGTCCGCAGAGCGAGGTACTGGTGTTGCCGACCTTCCAAGATCTTCGTGATGTGAGGGGGGTGCCACCTGCAAGGACACTCCGATGCTCAAGTCAGAAACTGTGCAGGCGGTTAGAGAGTAAGGAATATGGTGACATACTTTGGGGGAGGGGTAGGACCCTCCCTTTATATACCCTGTCAGTAGAGTGGACCCCGCAGAAAAAGTTTCCTTCCAGAAAGCTTCATTCCCCACAGCTGTCAGCAGGGGTGCGTGTCCGGGCCACAAGCCGGGTAACGATCGCCAACCCGACTACTTAGGTCGAGTCGTCCTTGAGCCGAGTCGGTGAACAGGTCAGCTGGGCTGGATTGTAACATTATTATTATTATTATTATTATTATTATTATTATTATTATTATTATTTTCCGAACTATTCTTTTCTCTTTTACTCTGTCACATATAGTGAATGTGATATCTTCTTTTTCTTTTTCTGTTGTCTCCCCTTCTTTTAGGCAACATCTAACATCACATATCAACTTCTGAGTAGGATAATATTTATACACAAATTACATATACAAATACATCCAAACTAGAATTTAGTAGCTGTCGGTGGAGAATGGAAGCATCCTATGACATATATATCCGTTGAGATTTTCACTTCTTTTACTTTCACCTCCAATTGAGGTTGCTATGGTGGCAAGCTCAAGTGTGAAGTGTTTCATTTTGGCCCCAGTAGTAGCCTTGGGTGAAAAAGAAGAAAAAGAAAAAAAAATGAGAAGCCTTTTTTATTCTTAATGATACTACATTCTTGACAGGTACCAAATGCAAGTATGCAACACACTACACTCTTTGAACACCTCTTAGTGCACTTGTCTTTTCTCTTCTTTTCACCATCCATTAAAATTGTTGTCATCCCTGTTTTTCATGCTTGTTTTAATTCAACCTACAACTGCAGTTTACGTCTGTAACACCAGATTTTTCAGCTGAGAGTTTGAGGAATGAGATATATAGGCTACTATAGCCAAAGTGAACACTGTTCTTCATGACATATAAATGTGAAGCTTAATTTTCTCTCCATCTCAAACTGTTTTTCTTGTAACAGCTTTAGATGGCTTTTGGTGCTTGATTTTCGCCTTTTGATACTAACAAACGGGCATCATCACATATTGCTAGAAAGCTCATGCAAAACGAAGTATAAGCTTTTGGAATTTGAAGTGAAAGATTTGATGTCTCAATAGAACAGCAAAGTACTAATGCATGTGGCCGTAACCTGTTGAAGTAAAACATGTATGCCTTAATTTCAGTAGTGCACATCTTATTCTCTAAACAGTTAAAGGATGAACCTGACTAATGCCTCAAATAATTAATTGCATTGTCGCTTAGTAACTGTTGATAGTGGAGTAGCTCCTACTTGTTTAGATTCTAAATGGATATGAAATTCATATATCATTGGTTTAGCCCTTTTGGCACTTTCTCTTGGTAACTCAACTGAAGTTTCCTTGTTCTTGAATAGTATCTGAAATCATGAACAACAAACCATGGCTTTGGAGGAAAAAATCTATGGAGAAGACAATCTTTGCAATGGACAAAGGTGTAAGCCCTCCTGGAACCAATGAAGAAGAGGTACTCAAAACTCTAGTCTTACTTTTATATGTCACTATTTGCTTCCCTCTTCCATCATCTATTCTCTTGATTTTGCAAATGCAACTCAGAAACCTGCTAAGCCACTATCTGCTGCTCTTGATTTAATTCTGTGAGAGATTTGTGCCATCTGGTTCATATACTAACACTACTACATTTTTGCCAGGTAAATAAACAGCCAACAGATATAAAACCTGGATTGGAAAGATCACCGGAAAGTCTAGACAAGAAGTTGGCAACAGTTCTCCTTGATTACCACGCCGGAGACGATCCTTCCATGGAACGCAACCATAGGCCCCAACAAGAAATTAGAGGTATCTTACATTATATGCATGGCAGATTTCTTGGTAGATACCACACTTTCTGTCAAGGTTATCAAAGTTTTGAGTTAACTTGCAAACTCTTGAACTTGTAAGAGTTTACAACTTTTGGTCCCAAAATTTTGTTTACCACTTGATTTTAGGTAAACTCTCGAGTTTGATAACCTTGCTTTCGGTGCATGCTTTCCTCGTCTTCTCTGTCTGGCTTCCAATTTGGTTTTGGCTGATTGTGATGAATTTCGGATAAAAACTAGACATGGAAGGGGCAGAACAAGTCGAATCTGCCAATGATTCAGATAAAAGATCACCTGCTGAAACCGTAACTTCAACCAATGCAACATGCTATGAACCTTTTCAGCAACCAAGTTATATTCAAGAACAAGAGCAGATTCAGAAAGAACTGGAAGAGAAGTTGAGAGAATCAAGTAAAAGGGTAGCCGAGTTAACTGCTGAGAATGCTCATCTAGCTAATGCCTTACTAGTCAAAGAAAAATCTATTGAGGACTTGCTTCAATGCAAACAACAAGCAGAAGCAGAGTTTACTACCTTGATGGCAAGGTTAGATGCAACTCAGAAGGAAAATATTTTCCTCAGATATGAGTTTCACGTGCTGGAAAAGGAACTTGAGATCAGGAAGGAGGAGATCAACTATAGTCGTCAGTATGCAGATGAATCGCATAAACAATATCTTATAAGTTCTGAGAATGTCTCGAAGTTGGAAGCCGAGTGCCAGAGACTCCGCACACTGCTGCATAAAAGCTCACCTGGTCCTGCTAATTTAGTGAATACGAAAAATGAAGCCAGAAAGACGAGGAGGGAGACAGATATGAGAAGAAAAAAGCCTAATCCTACCAGAGATTTGGTTTGCAAGAACAATGATATTAGAAACTCTACCAAAGTACCCGAGAAGAGCATTGGCTTGGTGTTCAAACGGTTACAAGATCTGGATGAGGAAAACAAGGCTCTGAAAAGAATTTTAACCCAGAGAAATACTGAACTAGATTCATCAAGAATCATGTATGCTGAAACAGCTTCCAGATTATCACAGGCTGAGATTTTGCTCAGGAAGTTTTCTGAGAATCAGAAGTCCATGGAGCTAGCAAAGTATTATCCCACATCAAATGAACTTTCTTTAATATCAAAATTTGATGTTGCTAGTGATGATGGAGCGATCTCTACTGGATCCTGGGCAAATGCTCTTATTTCAGAACTTGAGCATTTGAGAACTGCAGAGGGTGAATGGCATAAGAACATGAGTTTCTTCATGGATGACTTTGTTGAGATGGAGAAACAAGCCATAGTTTCGGTTGATTCTCCTAAAAGAGGATACTGCTCTGATACAAGTGGGAGGGAACTGGTGCCAGTTGAACAAGATATTAGCTTCACTGAAGGGAAACAGCAGAATCAATTCAAACATCCATCTGAGAGATCATTTGATTGGCTACAAGTTGTTTCGAATGCAATCTTGGAAGAGAGACGCTTATCAAAACGAAGCCTTGATGAGCTGTTTGATGACATAAAAATTGCTTTTGGTTGCATGAATCACCCAACAACCTGTAAACCTGATAACAGTTTCAGTGGTTCTGGCGAAGCAAAAAGTTCCAAACAATGTGACTCTCATTTGAGAAAGTCAATACATAAAATTATCAAGCTCATTGAAGGAATCGCTCCCGAATCATTCATCTGTAATAACTCTTCAGATTGCTTGGAGGATAACTCGCATTCTAACATATCTCATTCACCAACATCTAAAGAATACTTTGTTCATGTTTTCCAATGGAAGGTTTCAGACTTGAATCCTCTTCTGCATCAACTTGTTCATACCTGCAAAGATTTGCTAACAGGGACAGCAAATTCGGAAATTTTTTTTGAGGAGGTAGCATTTGCTTTGGAGTGGAGCATCAATAACTGTGCCACCTCCACAAATGCTTCAATTGCAAGAGATAAGATCAGGAGGCATTTTGGCTCTCTTCTGTCCAAAAATAAGACCGGGAATCAAAGAGATTGTGATGATAAACAGTCTTTTCGCTCCACCTCAGGTGCGTATTCAGATGATCAAGGTGTATGCCTCAACACACAGAAAAATCAGTTTGACCCCATTGAAGAAAATAGGAAGTTGAAAGAGGATCTGAGATGCACAATATCTGCAAAGAAGGACGTGGAAGCCAAGCTGACCGAGGCGAATCAGAACTTGACAAAACAGTGTCAAGAAGCACATAATAGTATCAAAGGTTTAGAATCAGAAATGGCAACACTCAGAGAATCCAAAGGAATAATTGAAGATCAGATTGAAAAACAGAAGATGATAAATGAAGATCTTGACACCCAGCTTACCATAGCTCAAGCCAAGTTAAATGATTTCTGTCAAAAGTTTTCATCCTTAGAAGTCGAATTGGAGGATAAAAAGAACTCCTGTGAAGAATTAGAAGCAACTTGTCTTGAGCTTCAGCTCCAGCTGGAAAGGTTTAAGACTTAAGATCTTTTCTTAATTTTCATTTTGGTGTTTTTGTTCTGTTTTGGTTCCAGTTGTTGCAGTTTTCCTTTGGTTCTGATTTTGAGAACATAAAAAATTTTAACAGCATTGCGAAGAAAGATGCTCCAATATATGGTAGATGTGATGCGGAAAAGATATATCGAACTGTAAGTAATTGCATATAATTCAACTCTTATAACTATCATAAAGTTACAACTAATCAGTAATGATCAAACACAAAATTCAGGGCTGGGAGATCACAACAGCTTCATCAAAGTTGGCGGAGTGCCAAGAAACCATCCTCAACCTTGGGAAACAACTCAAGGCACTTGCTTCGTCTAATGAAACAGCACCTTTTGACAGGGTAGTCTCTGCGACTAGTACTACTATGGACAATCCTACTCAAACGAAGAACCTGGTCAAACCATCTTCTCTACTCAATCAAATGCAAGCTGAGGATGATGCTATGGCAGAGATCCATGATCCTTTTCAAGTTGGAGGGAGTGAATGCAGTAAAGATGCAAATAAGCCACCCGTTCTTCAATCCGAAGAGGATAGTGCTATGCATGGTCCAGAAGTCATAGCTAATGCTTCACAACCAACTGTTACCTCAGAGCAAAATGATAGAAGCATTGCTGCTACAGGGTCTCTGGCAATTGTACCGAGTAAAAAACAAGGAAGCCTTGGTTTTCTGAAGAAGCTACTATTAAGACAAAAGAAAGGGAAAGTTAAAGGCACTAAGATATTGGTAAAATGATGATTGGAAATGAAACTTGAACTAAGAATGATCCTTCCAATAAAGTAAAGTTTGGCATCTTCTGCTATCTACCCTGTTCTGTTTGAATTTGTGACCGAGAGACTTTTGTGCAATGCATATTTAAATATCTTCTATGGATTGAAAATGTTTCTTTGATGATTGGTGTTGAGAGTTGCAGGGAGACATGCTGTTGTAAATAGTAGTGGAGAAAACAAACATGTGCAACATTGGTATTTGATATTATGCCCTGCTGATGTTATATATAACTTAAAAATGGAACGGATTCTGCTTGCATCTGTGTTTTCAATCACAATCATTTTGTCCACAATAACAGTTTTATATAGTTTATCACAATATAAGCATCAAAAGCATCAGGTTTGCCATGCCATGGATCCCACACTAATATCTGAACACATCTTTTGCCCGTAGATTTTTGTAGTAAACAACACTAATTCAAACTTATTTTGGCGTTAAATACTTTTACACCCTACAGTTGCAAGAGAGACGAATGTATTTGGGGCATTCATTGGAGACCCACTATTTTGTAGTGTCCTTCTCGGCCCTTCTTCGTTCCACCATTCTGATAGCATTACCCTCAAAACGAGAGATGCTCTGAATTTAAAGGCCGTACTTTTTAAGGAAGAGCACATATTCTAATTTTACAATGAAATAGCAAAAAAAAAATGTACCAATGTAGCTAATAGTCATAACCACACACACGGGGGACTTAATAATCCCAACTATATTTCATATGAAAAATGCTTCATATTGAAAACTTTTGATAGCAGGTGATTAAAAGCGTTCTCCCCAGCTTGACATTATTGTTATTCAGTCATCACTACAGCTACCAGTAAAACAGTAATTAGAAAACTAAATTAAATCAAATTTAAAAACCAAAACACTTAAATGAATGAAGAGTTTTGCATAATTCATATCTAATAATCAATGAAGTTCTTCGATTAAAATTAAATATCTGTAAAAAAAAAGCATCACATAACAATCAAAACGCAATAAAATCTCCAAGACTTAATATAACTACTGCTCAATAAGAGTTTTCCACAGCATAAAACATGAACCGAAACCCCATACCCCAAAAAACCCCTCCTTTTCTCTCCCTAACGGTAAGATTTCTGGAACCTCGCGCGAGCGCCACGACCACCGAACTTCTTAGGCTCACAGCGCCTTGGATCAGCAACAAGTAAGGTCCTATCGTACCTGACGAGAATGTCCTTGATCTCCTTCTTGCTCTGTTCATCAACGTACTTCTGGTAGAACGCAACCAGCGCCTTCGCTATGCTCTGCCTTATGGCGTAGATCTGAGAAGTGTGTCCACCGCCCTTGACGCGGATGCGCATGTCGACGCCGGCGAAGCGGCTCCGCCCTAACAGAAGAATCGGCTCGAAGGCCTTGAACCGTAGGATCTCAGGCTCAACAACCTCGATTGGGCAGCCATTGATCTTGATGAGCCCGCGGCCGCGCTTGCAGTAGGTAACCGCAACCGCCGTTTTCTTGCGACCGAAGCATTGGACCTGCTCGAGAGGCTGCGCCGCCATTGCTTCCTCTCTCTCTATTCTCTCACACTGCTGAAGGCGTTGCTTGTGTTATCTGTCTTTGGAAACCCTAAGTTTTTTGCGCTGAGTGAGAGATAAAGGTGGAAAATTTTGGGAGAGCGTTATATATGGCGTTTAGGGTTTATGTACGGTTGTTAAAATAACCTTGGGTTGTTGCCAGAATTACCAGACTGCCACTTACAGCCCAAAATGAGGCCCATATGAAAATGAAAGCCCACTGATCTACTGTTGGAGCTTTGAGATTCAGCCTGATCTCATGTTAAGCTTTTTTATAAGAAGGAAAAATAAAATTCAACTGTTTAAGTGTTTAATGTGTCTTAGGCGCCGGTTCAGGTTGTTTTCATGGGTCTGGTCCAGTTTTCGGCTCCAGGCCTTGACAAAAAACTGTTGTCCAATAAATTATGAGATATCTATTCATCTACCAAAAAAAAAAAATACTCAGCTCAAGGAAAATGGTATTGCTGGACTGTTTCTTTTTTCTTTTGTTATTGGAATTTTAGCCAAATTTTGGTTTTTTATTGGTATATAGAATTTAATTTATTCAAAATTGAAGGCCCAATCTTGTTCATACCAAAATTATTTTTGTTATGGGAAAGAAGTTGGTATTTTGGGAGGATATTGGAGGGTGGGGTGATTTACCGGGCGGTGGAGTTTCCGGTCAATACGCAGGAGCGTGGTGACCCTGCTACTGAGCAGCGTGTCAGCACCACGCAGGGGCGTGGTGACGCGACGAGCATGCACGATTCTGGCACCACGCAGGGGCGTGGTGGAGTTCCGATGTTCCTGCACCACGAGAGGACGTGCTGTAGCTGCTGCCACGCAGGGGACAGGTCTAACCCCTGTAAACAGCAAGCGTGGCCTCTTCGTTGCTCTATATAAAGAGCCTCCTTCTCCAACTGCAATATAGAAAGAAAGTGTGTTAGTGAGAGGGAAGAAAAGCATTAGGGGAAGGAGGGTTGTGAACTCATATCAGAGAGGAAGGGTCTTGCTACCTCACAAGGTGAAAGGGTGGGAAAATAGGCAGTAAAAAAAATATTATTTTGTACCTAATTTAAAAAATGGTTCGTAATTATAAATTATTTAGATCATCTAATTTATGTAAGTTGGTAAATTATATTTTTATTGTGTATTTTAATTTCTGTTATTTTTTGTTATTTAATATGTTAAAATATAATTTTTTTTTGTTAATTTTGAATTAATTTTCTATTATAAAAATACTAAAATAAAATATATATTGTAAAAAAATTATATATTTCTCTACGATAAAAATATAAAAATAATACTATAGTAAAATAAAAAATATATATTCTGTAAATAAATATGTATGTTGAACATATTCAAAAGTTTAATATATAAATGTTAAAATAATAAATAAATATTAGAAAAATATATATACATTGATGTTATTAATAATATTAGAAAAATATATGTTGATGCACGAAAAAAATATTTTAACTATGGTAATGCATTGCACGTTAATGATTCTAACAAATAAAATATTAAAATAAATAAATATGTAAATAATATTATTAATTAAAGTGATCACAAACAAATAGATATGTTAATATTTGTTTATTAATAAATGAATATTTATAATTAATATAACAAATATATTTTTGTTGATGTAGCCTAACAAAAATTTATTGGTGCGTAAACTGAATCCGCTACAGAGTTGGAATCCGAAGGTCAAAAACTACTTACGCGCCACGAAATTCTACCACGTATCTAGGATTGGGATGATAAGAGGATTTCGCTCGTTGTTAGCTGCTCTGGTTGAAAGGTGGATGCCGGAGACTCACACTTTTGTGTTGCCGGTGGGTGAGGTTACAGTGACATTGGAAGATGACGCACATATATTCGGCTTACCCATTGATGGAGAGTCTGTGAGTGGATGGACTAACAGTAGTAGTGATTTCGTTCAGAGTCAGAGCATGGCAATATTCGGACGTGAACCAGTACTCAGTCGTAATTCGAAATCCTACATAAAGCTTGGTTGGGTTCGATGTATCAGAGATGCGGAGCCATTGGACATTGAAGAGTCCATAAGGAGATACGTGAGATGTCAGATTTTCTGTATGTTAGGGTCGACCCTATTCACAGATAAGTCGACCACATACGCCTATGCGAAGTATATACCGTTGCTTCGCGATTTCGAGTGGATCCATACATATAGTTGGGGTTCAGCATGTCTCGCACATCTTTACAGAGTACTATGCCGTGCATCACGATATGATACGAAAGAGATGGATGGCCCTCTTAATCTGTTGACAGAGACTGTTCTGAAGTTCCATAAACGTCATGGTGCATGGAACCACAAACGTAAACGGATTCTGGCACACAAACCTCACTCCCTCATGAGTATTACGTATTATTTCTCCATCGTGATACACTACCAAATTTGCGGTACCCTCCATTATACCAGAAACACACTCAAAGAACACTCACACACTTCCTCAGCATAAAAATAGACCCGAACACTACCATATATAGAGAGTAGCATTCACCACGCCCCCACATTTTGATTGCCTCCGGCCAATCACGTATTGCCACGTGTTAGGACGCCCCTGCGTGCTGACTCAGCACCCCTCGACGTGCTGCTGTCACCTCATCACGCCCCCACATGCTACCACCGTGTACCAGTCATACACCGCCATGTCATCATCACACCCCCACGGGCTGCGTCAGCACGCCCCCACGTGTTGCCCCGTGTACCACTCATGCTCTGCCACATCATCATCACCCCCCCGTGTAGCAGTCAACACGCCCCCTACGTGTTGACCATGAACACCAGACATCCACCATTGGGTAAAACACAGTCTTCCTTCATTTATGGACAAATCACCACTTTCCTTCCCATATTGAAATTCTTGAGCCTTTGTTCATACATTGATTTATCATTACACGGCAAACATTATTCCAAGTTAAATAGTCAATGACAAAGCTGTTTGTCTCAAGTACAGTCACACCTGTACATTTCTTGCGACCGAAGCATTGGACCTGCTCGAGAGGCAGCGCCGCCATTGCTTCCTCTCTCTCTATTCTCTCACACTACTGAAGGTGTTGCTTGTGTTATCTGTCTTTGGAAAACCCTAAGTTTTTTGCGTTGAGTGAGAGAGATAAAGGTGGAACATTTTTGGAGAGCGTTATATATGGCGTTTAGGGTTTATGTACGGTTGTTAAAATAACCTTGGGTTATTGCCAGAATTACCAGACTGCCACTTACAGCCCAAAATGAGGCCCATATGAAAATGAAAGCCCACTGATCTATTGTTGGAGCTTTGAGATTCAGCCTGAACTCATGTTAAGCTTTTTTATAAGAAGAAAAAATAAAATTCAATTGTTTAAGTGTTTAATGTGTCTTAGGCACCTGTTCAGGTTGTTTTCATGGGTCTGGTCCGGTTTTCGGCTCCAGGCCTTGACAAAAAACTGTTGTCCAATAAATTATGAGATATTTATTCATCTACCAAAAAAAAAAATCAGATATTCAGCTCAAGGAAAATGGTATCGCTGGACTGTTTCTTTTTTCTTTTGTTATTGGAATTTTAGCCAAATTTTGGTTTTTTATTGGTATATAGAATTTAATTTATTCAAAATTGAAAGTCCAATCTTGTTCATACATTGATTTATCATTACAAGGCAAACATTATTCCAAGTTAAATAGTCAATTGCAAAGCTGTTTGTCTCAAGTACAGTCACACCTGTAAACTTTTGGAGGGTTAATAAAGCAAATGAAATATGTGAATGAAAATAAAAATTAAAATTAAGAAAAGAAATAAAAAGAGTAATGAAAACAAAAATTAGGCAAAATTGTAAGGGATCCTAAGAGAGTTGCGGCCGAAACCCTCGAGGAAGATGCAAGGCGCATTTTGTTTAGTTTGGCCCCATAAGTTGCTCTCTTCCATGGGCTCAGGCGACAAAATTAACATGACTTCTTCCTTTCATTTTGTCCAAGCTTCAGCCATGGTTGTTACTGCTACAACATCCTCAAAATTGGGATCACAAAACATATTCCATAAGGCAACCAGGCAATAATTTCAAACTCAAGAACCCCCAAATCAACAGATCATGCCAAAACTCATTTATTATCTCCACTTTTGTTGTTGATGGAGGAAAAAGAAGTTCCTTTGCAATTGGACAAACATGGTTCTACAACTCAGAGATGGGAGGACACCTACGAAAATAAAATTACTTTTACACCCCAAGATATCAACAAAATTACGAAAATGACTGCGGTTACACTCCACTAACCACAATAATAACCAAGGCAAATGACATTTATTCATTTTCTAGTCAATCTTTAGCCACCACAGTCATATTAAAATGTAGCCAGCCGCTAGAAAAAATACCTTTATATATAAGTAGAATAAATGATTATTTATACACCCATAAAAAATGATAATATTGATATATGTATTTATAATAGATTAAAATTGATCTTGTACTCACAGAAAATATCCTATTTTGATTATGCACTTACTTTGTTATTATCCAAACCTACGTGATACCTCAACCCTCTAAAGCCCTATTCTTCTTCAATTTCATTTCTACTATTCTGGCAAATAAAAATGGCTTTGCTTAATCTCTTTTTCATCTTCATGCTTTTACCCTCAACATTGAGGCTTCACTTTCATCAGGCATCGAAACCCAAGACCTAAACTCTATGATTGCACAAGCTTGCATGACTGTCGAAAACCAAAACTCATGCCTCGCCAACATCCAAAACAAGCTCGTCAAGATTGGCCCCCTAAGCCCCACTTCCGTGTTGAGCACCGCACTCAGTGCCACGATCAACAAAGCCAGGGGACCATCGACAAGGAGCTTCTAGACTATTCTGTTTCGGAGCTTGATAAGGAAAAATTAATCTGCAGAACTATCGACAAGTGCACCGGGTCGCATCAAATAATAAAACTCACAAGAGTAAAGTCGATCCCACGAGGATTAAAGGATTAAGAAAGCAAAGTTGATTGATTAATTTAGTTAGACGGTTCAATTTGGAGTGATGAGCAACAAGAAATGTAAATGACTTGAAATTAAATGAAAGCAATAAAGAGCAAGAAAGTAAATGGCATGAATGTAAAGTACAAGAAAGTAAAGTGCTAGAAATGTAAATTGCAGGAAATATAAAGTATGGGAAAGTAAAGTGCAAGAAAGAAAATAACTAAAATTAAGAATAAAAAAAATATTGGGATCAAGAGATATTGCATTCTTAGGATAAAAAATTCTCATCTCCACTTCAATCATGCAATCATTGATCTCTTGGCAAATCTTAAGTAATCAAACCCCAATCTTAAGAAAAAGTAGAAGAGAAGAAGAGTGTGTATTAAGAGAGGAGTCCGAAGACCCCCTCCCCGTCTATCTAATTAACAATGAAACTAAGGCCTATATATAGGCTATCGTAAATTACAAACTCAAATGGAATTGAAAGCAAATTACAATCAAATGAAAATAAACTATTCTAGATGATTCTTGTGGCCTTGATTGAGTGATATTTGTGGGCTTGCTTGCATGATTTTGTAGTAGACCTTGAATTAATTTAATTGAACCAAAATGAAGCTCCAGGGTCTTTTAGAATGTATGCGCGCTGATTTTGGGCGCTGGGTTAGTTTGAGCACTAGTTTTGGGTGCTGGGTTACTCAGCGCCATTCTTAGCACCAGGATGGATGCTTGAGTGTTTTGAGGGGCTTTAAAAATACCTATTGTTTGTACTCCAATTTCATGCTTACTGTTCATGCCCAGGTCGAGCTGTCCAACCCGAGTTGATTGACGACAAGTCGATCGACCTCTTCAGGTCAGGACTATCTGACTTCTTCTCAAAAAAGCTCGGCCATTTCACCAGGAAAGCCTAAAAATAGGGGCCCAAACAGAGAAACACGACCCAAATCTAAAGGCAGCCCAAGCCTATAGAGATAAGGGCGGTCCCCTAGAAGATAAGATGACTTCACTCAAAGATAAGATAAGATAACTATCTTATCTCCAGAAAGGTCACTTCACACTATTATAAATACACTGGAGCACCCAGGTATAACTCATACTCTGATTCCACTAAAAACCTGCCTAAAGCACGTGCTAACTTAAGCATCGGAGTTTCTTGTAGGTACCACCACCCTCCGGTGATCAAGGATCAGTAGCTCCACCAGATCCAACAAGTCGGACACGACAGCTTCGACCACCAGATCCAACAAGTCAGACATAACAGCTCCGGCCACCAACTCTAAACAAGTCGGACACAGCAGCACCGACCACCACCGCAGATCTCGTCCGAGATCGACCTACAGTTTCAGGTAACCCTCAAAATATTGGCGCCGTTGCCGGGGAACCTGGAAGTCATCCCATCATCATGGCGGACAACCTTGACAATGACCACAATTCTGATCTAGAAAACAGAATAGCACATAAGAACGTGGATGTCACACTAGACGATGCTTCTCAACCTAAAGATAAAAATTCACCAAACACAGGAGTCATGGAAGCACTTCAAGATCGCCTAAAGCAACTCGAAAAATAGGTCGAATATCAATGGAAAGCCGAGAGAGACCTACGAAGGGAAGCTAGGCGATGCTGAGAAATAGAAGACAAGCTCCTAAAGCTTGAAGCCGATCTAAAAGCTAAAACTACTCAATCCAGCCACGAAGATAGTTCCCGCAAGGACCAAGACCCATTCACCAAAGAGATCATGAAGGCCAAAATCCCAAAAGATTTCAAACCCCCCAACATGACTCTGTACGATGGCACATCAGATCCCAGCCATCATCTCAGTAATTTTAGAATTAGAATGTATCTCACCGACGCCTCAGATGCAGTCCGCTGCAAAGCCTTCCCGACTACCTTGACAAAAATAGCAATTAAATGGTTCGACAATCTCCCCCCTAGGTCCATCTTAAGCTTTGACGACTTAGCCAAAAAGTTTTTAGACAGATTCTCCATCCAGAAGGACAAAACTAAACACGCCCCAAGCCTATTAGGAATTAAGTAAGGAGATCGGGAAAGTCTTCGCAACTACATGGAAAGATTCAACAAAGTATGTCTGGACATACAAAGTCTACCAACAGAAGCAGCCATCATGGGTCTCATCAATGGCTTACGAGAAGTACCTTTTAGTCACTCCATATGGAAAAAACATCCCACATCTCTAAACGAAGTACAAAAATGAGCAGAAAAATACATCAACATGGAGGAAAACTCTCGACTAGGGGAGACCTCAAAGTCCAGATTCTCCTACTCCTCTCGAGATAAGAATAAAGAGTCCAAGAAAAAAGAAGATCAGCAGGGAGAAAAGATCAAGAAAAAACCTCATTCTTAACCCCAAAAGCAAACTACTGCTACATCGTCATGCCATTCAGACTCAAAAACGTAGGAGCCATTTACCAAAGGTTAATGAATAAAGCCTTCACTGACCATGTCGGAAAGATCATGGAGACATACGTGGATGACATGTTAATAAAGACACAAAGCGAGGAATCATTACTGTCCGACCTCACCCAAGTATTCAATACCATAAGAAGGCACGGCATGCGACTTAACCCTGCCAAATGTACCTTCGCAGTAGAAGCCAGCAAATTCTTAGGTTTTATGGTCACACAAAGAGGAATCGAGGCAAATTCGGATAAATGCCGGGCTATACTCGACATGAAGAGTCCGATGATGGCGGATAATTTATACGCTTTTTGGCATTGTTTTTAGGTACTTTTTAGTAGGATCTAGCTACTTTTAGGGATATTTTCATTAGTTTTTATGCTAAATTTACATTTCTAGACTTTACTATGAGTTTGTGTGTTTTTCTATGATTTCAGATAATTTCTGGCTGAAATTGAGGGACCTGAGCAAAACTCAGATAAAAGGCTGACAAAGGACTACTGATGCTGTTGGATTCTGACCTCCCTACACTCGAAATAGATTTTCTGGAGCTACAGAACTCCAAAGGGCGAGCTCTCAACGGCGTTGGAAAGTAGACATCCAGAGCTTTCCAGCGATATATAATAGTCCATAATTTATTCGAGATTAGACAACCCAAACTGGCGTTCAACACCAGTTCCATGCTGTATTCTAGAGTCAAACGCCAGAAACACGTCACAAACCAGAGTTAAACGCCAAAAACACGTTACAACTTGGTGTTCAACTCCAAAAGAAGCCTCTGCACTTGTAAAGCTCAAGCTCAACCCAAGCACACACCAAGTGGGCCCGGAAGTGGATTTCTGCATCAATTACTTATTTCTGTAAACTCTAGTAACTAGTCTAGTATAAATAGGACATTTTACTATTGTATTAGACGTCTTTTGATTGATCTTTATTCAGTGTATGTGATTTTAGACCTTCATGGGGGCTGGCCATTCGGCCATGCCGGGACCACTATCACTTATGTATTTTCAACGGTGATGCCCTACATACAGCTTGCCATGGAAAGGAGTAAGAAGGATTGAAAGTAAGAAAGCAGTATATTGCAGAGATTCAACAGGGAGAAAGCATCTCCATACACTTGTCTGAAATTCTCACCAATGATTTACATAAGTATTTCTATCTTTATTTTCTGTTTATTTATTATTATTATTCGAAAACTCCATAACCAATTATTATCCGCCTAACTGAGATTTACAAGATGACCATAGATTGCTTCATACCAACAATCTCGTGGGATTCAACCCTTACTCACGTAAGGTATTACTTGGACGACCCAGTGCACTTGCTGGTTAGTTGTGCGAAGTTGTGACAAAGTTTGATTCACGTTTGAGAGCTTTACCAAGTCTTTGGCGCCATTGTTGATGATCACAATTTCGTGCACCAATTTTTTGGTGCCGTTGCCAGGGATTGTTCAAGTTTGGACAACTGACGGTTCATCTTGTTGCTCAGATTAGGTAATTTTCTTTTCATTTATTTAAAAAAAATTTTCAAAAATCTTTCAAAAAAATTTTTTTCCTTTTGTTTTCGAAAATTATTCAAAATTTTTAAGAATGAATTCTAGAGTTTCATGGTAACATGTCGAAGCCTGGCTGGCTGTAAAGCCATATCCAAATTATTTTGGATTGAGGCTTCCACTTGTCAACATAAAAGGCATGTATATAGAGTTGGATGAAGTATCAACTGTTGCATGCCTGATTTATATCCTAAAGCTGGCTGACCATTAAGCCATGTCCAACCCTTGGATTGGAGCTTTAGGCTAACATTGAAAGATTCCTGGAATTCTTATTAAAAATTTTGAATTTCTTATTTTCTTTTTCCAATAAATTTTCGAAAAAAATTACAAAAATCCAAAAAAAATTTAATAAAATCATAAAAATAAAAAATATTTTGTGTTTCTCGTTTGAATCTAGTGTCAATTTTTATGTTTGGTGTCAATTGCATGTTTCAAAATTTTTTGCATTTTTAGAAAAAATCATGCATGTGTTCTTCATGATCTTCAAGTTGTTCTTGATAAGTCTTCTTGTTTGATCTTTAAATTTTCTTGTTTTGTGTCTTTTGTTATTTTTCATGTGCATTTTTGCATTCATGGTGTCTAAGCATTAAAGATTTCTAAGTTTGAGGTCTTGCATGCATTCTTGGTTTTGATCCAAAAACAAAAGAGAAAAACATAAAAATGACGTTTTAATTTTTCTCTCTCATCATTAAAAAAATTTCAAAAATAAAAAAAATTATCTTTTCCTTAATTTTCTCATAAATTTCAAAAATTTGAGTTGACTTAGTCAAAAAAATTTTAAAATAAGTTGTTTCTTATAAGTCAAGTAAAAATTTCAATATTAAAAATCTTATATTTTCAAAAACTTTTTCAAAAATCAAATCTTTTTCATTTTTTTATTTATTTTCGAAAATATTTTTAAATTTGATTTTTAAAATCTTTTTCTCAATTTTATTTCATGATTTTCAAGAAAAACTTTACTAACAATTAATGTGATTGATTCAAAAATTTGAAATTTGTTACTTTCTTGTTAAGAAAGGTTCAATCTTTAAATTCTAGAATCATATCTTTTAGTTTTTTGTTAGTCAAGTAATTAATTTTAATTTTAAAAATTAAATCTTTTTCAATCATATTTTTTTAATCATATATTTTTATCATATCTTTTTAAATCATATCTTCTTCAAAAATTTGATTTCAAAATATCCCTTCTAACTTCTTATCTTCTTATCTCATCAAAATTGACTTTCAAAAAATTTTTTTTTCAACTAACTAATTGATTTTTTGTTTGTTTCTTATCTTTTTCAAAACCACCTAACTACTTTTCCTTCTCTAATTTTCAAAAATTTCTCCCCCCTTTTTAAAATTCTTTTTAAATTAATTAATTATTTTAAATTTTAATTTTAATTTTATTTCCCCCTTTAGTTTTTGAAAATCACTAACTCCTTTTCAAATTTTATTTTAGAATTTCTCCCTCTCTTAGCTTATTCTATTTATTTATTCATTTACTAACACTTCTTTTCATTTCAAGAATTCGAACCTATCCTCCCCCCTTGTGTTTGGATTCTTAACTCTTCTCCTTCTTCTATTCCTTTCTTCTTCTACTAACATAAAGGAATCTCTATACTGTGACATAGAGGATTTCTCTTCCTTTTCTGTTCTCTTCTTTCTCATATGAGCAGGAACAAGGAAAAAGACATTCTTGTTGAAGCTGATCCGGAACTTGAAAGGACTTTGAAGAGGAAACTAAGAGAAGCTAAATTACAATAATCCAGAGACAACCTTACTGAAATTTTCGAACAAGAAAAGGATATGGCAGCCGAACCTAACAACAATAATGCAAGGAGGATGCTTGGTGACTATACTACACCTACTTCCAAGTTTGATGGAAGAAGCATCTCAATTCCTACCATTGGAGCAAACAATTTTGAGCTGAAACCTTAACTAGTTGCTCTTATGCAACAGAATTGTAAGTTTCATGGACTTCCATCAGAAGATCCCTATCAGTTTTTAACTGAGTTCTTGCAGATCTGTGAGACTGTTAAGACTAATGGAGTAGATCCTGAAGTCTACAGGCTCATGCTTTTCCTTTTTGCTGTAAGAGACAGAGCTAGAACATGTTTGGATTCACAACCTAAGGATAGCCTGGACTCATGGGATAAGCTGGTCGCGGCCTTCCTGACTAAGTTCTTTCCTCCTCAAAAGCTAAGCAAGCTTAGAGTGGATGTTCAGACCTTCAAACAAAAAGATGGTGAATTCCTCTATGAAGCTTGGGAAAGATACAAGCAGATGACCAAAAGGTGTCTTTCTGACATGCTTTCAGAGTGGACTATTTTGGATATATTCTATTATGGTCTATCTGAGTTCTCTAAGATGTCACTGGACCATTCTGCAGGTGGATCCATTCACCTAAAAAAAATGCCTGCAGAAGCTCAAGAACTTATTGACATGGTTGTAAATAACCAGTTCATGTACACTTCTGAGAGGAATTTTGTGAATAATGGGACGCCTCAGAGGAAGGGAGTTCTTGAGATTGATGCTCTGAATGCCATATTGGCTCAGAACAAAATGTTGACTCAACAAGTCAACATGATTTCTCAAAGTCTGAATGCATAACAAAATGCATCCAACAGTACTAAAGAGGCATCTTCTGAAGAAGAAGCTTATGATCCTGAAAACCCTGTAATGGCAGAGGTAAATTACATGGGTGAACCTTATGGAAACACCTATAATTCATCATGGAGAAATCATCCAAATTTTTCATGGAAAGATCAACAAAAGCATCAACAAGGCTTTAATAACGGTGGAAGAAACAGGCTCAGCAATAACAAGCCTTTTCCATCATCTTCTCAGCAACAGACAGAGAATTCTGAGCAGAGCACCTCTAGCTTGGCAAACACAGTCTCTGATCTGTCTAAGGCCATTTTAAGTTTCATGAGTGAAACAAGGTCCTCCATTAGAAATTTGGAGGCACAAGTGGGCCAGCTGAGTAAGAAAGTTACTGAAACCCCTCCTAGTACTCTCCCAAGCAATACAGAAGAGAATCCAAAGAGAGAGTGCAAGGCCATTGATATAGTCAATATGGCCGAATGCAAGGAGGAAGGGGAGGACGTGAATCCCAATGAGGAAGACCTCATGGGACGTCTCTCAACCAAGAAAGAGTTCCCTATTGAGGACCTAAAGGAATCTGAGGCTCATATAGAGACCATAGAGATTCCATTAAACCTCCTTCTGCCATTCATGAGCTCTGAAGACTATTCCTCCTCTGAAGAGGATGAAGATGTAACTGGAGAGCAAGTTGCTTAATATCTAGGAGCTATCATGAAGCTAAATGCCAAGTTGTTTGGTAATGAGACTTAGGAAGGTGAACCTCCCTTGCTCATTAGTGAACTAGATACATGGGTTCAGCAAACTTTACCTCAAAAGAGACAAGATCCTGGCAAATTCTTAATACCCTGTACCATAGGCACCGTGACCTTTGAGAAGGCTCTATGTGACCTAGGGTCAGGCATAAATCTTATGACACTCTCTATAATGGAAAAGCTGGGGATCATTGAGGTACAACCTGCCATATTCTCATTACAAATGGCAAACAAGTCAGTAAGACAAGCTTATCGGTTGGTAGAGGACGTGTTAGTGAAGGTTGAAGACCTTTACATCCCTGCTGATTTCATAATCTTAGACACTAGGAAGGAAGAGGATGAATGCATCATCCTTGGAAGACCTTTCCTAGCAATAGCAGGAGCTGTGATAGATGTTAACAGAGAAGAATTAGTCCTTCAATTGAATGGGGACTACCTTGTGTTTAAGACCCAAGGGTATTCTTCTGTATACATGGAGAGGAAGCATGAAAAGCTTCTCTCAGTATAGAGTCAAAAAAGCCCCCACAATCAAACTCTTAGTTTGGTGTTGGGAGGCTTCAGCCAAACTCTAAGTTTGGTATTGAATCCCCACATCCAAACTCTAATTTTGGTGTTGGGAGTCTACAACATTGACCTGATCACCTGTGAGGCTCCATGAGAGCCCACTGTCAAGCTAGTGACATTAAAGAAGTGCTTATTGGGAGGCAACCCAATTTTTATTTATCTAATTTTATTTTTCTTTTATTGTTCTTTTATGTTTTGTTAGGTTCATGATCATGTGCAGTCACAAAATAAATACAAAAATTAAAAATAGAATAAAAAACAGCAGAAGAAACAGCACACCCTGGAGGAAGAGCTTACTGGCATTTAAACGCCAGTAAGGAGCATCTGGCTGGCGTTCAATGCTAGAACAGAGCTTGGATCTGGCGTTGAACGCCAGAAATATGCAGTAATCTGGCGTTTAAACACCATGATTGCACACTGAGGAGAACCGGCGTTCAACGCCAGAAACATGCTGCAGATGGGCGTTGAACGCCCAGAACAAGCATAGAGCTGGCGTTTAACGCCAAAAACAAGCATCAATCTGGCGTTAAATGCCAGGATTGCATGCAGAGGGTATTTTACATACCTCATTGGTGCAGGGATGTAAATCCTTGACACCTCAGGATCTGTGGACCCCATAGGATCCCCACCTACCTCACCTCACCTTCTCTCTTCTTCACCAATCACCTCAATCTCTCTTCCCCATCACCTCTTCACCACTCACATCTATCCATCTCTTCCCCACCCAATCCCACCCATATGACCGAAACATACACATCTCTCCCTCTCCTCCATATCTTCTTCTCCTTCCATTCTTTCTTCTTTGCTCGAGGGCGGGCAACATTCTAAGTTTGGTGTGGTAAAAGCATAGCTTTTTTGTTTTTTCATAACCATTGATGGCACCTAAGGCCAGAGAATCCTCAAAAAAAGAGAAAAGGGAAGACAAAAAGCTTCCACCTCCGAGTCATGGGAGATGGAGAGATTCATCTCAAGGGTCCATAGCTCAGTAGAAGAGCATTTGACTGCACATCAAGAGAGCATGAGGAATTCCCTCATCAAGAAATCCTTGAGATACCTCAGGGGATACATTTTCCTTCACACAATTATTGGGAACAACTAAGGATAGGAGAACCAAAATCACTAGGGATCAAGCAACAGAGGCAAGGAAGAGACATAGAGGAGCTCAAAAAAGCACCATTGGTCCTTCAAGAAGGCACCACCCTCACTAAGGTGGACTCATTCCTTAACTTCCTTGTTCTTAATTCTCTGTTTTTCAATTTTATGCTATATGTTTGTCTATGTTTGTGTCTTTATTACATGATCATTAGTATTTAGTAACTATGTCCTAAGGTTATGAATAATTCCATGAACCCTTCACCTATCTTAAATGAAAAATGTTTCTAATTCAAAAGAACAAGAAGTACATGAGTTTCAAATTTATCCTTGAATTTAGTTTAATTATATTGATGTGGTGACAATATTTTTGTTTTCTGAATGAATGCTTGAATAGTGCAAATTTTTGATCTTGTTGTTTATGAATGTTAAAATTGTTGGCTCTTGAAAGAATAATGAACAAAGAGAAATGTTATTGATGATCTGAAAAATCATGAAATTGATTCTTGAAGCAAGAAAAAGCAGTGAATAGCAAAAGCTTGCGAAAAAAATTTTGCGAAAAAAAATAGAAAGAAAAAAAAAGCAAGCAGAAAAAGCCAATAGCCCTTAAAACCAAAAGGCAAGGGTAAAAAGGATCCAAGGCTTTAAGCATCAATGGATAGGAGGGCCCAAGGAAATAAAATGCAGTCCTAAGCGGCTAAATCAAGCTATCCCTAACCATGTGCTTGTGGCATGCAGGTCCAAGTGAAAAGCTTGAGACTGAGTGGTTAGAGTCATGATCCAAAGCAAAAAGAGTGTGCTTAAGAGCTCTGGACACCTCTAACTGGGGACTTTAGCAAAGCTGAGTCACAATCTGAAAAGGTTCACCCAGTTATATGTCTGTGGCATCTATGTATCTGGTGGTAATATTGGAAAACAAAATGCTTAGGGCCACGACCAAGACTCATAAAAGTAGCTGTGTTCAAGAATCAACATACTTAACTAGGAGAATCAATAAAACTATCTGAAATTCTAAATTCCTATAGATGCCAATCATTCTAAACTTCAAAGGATAAAATGAGATGCCAAAACTATTCAGAAGTAAAAAGCTACAAGTACCGCTCATCTAATTAGAACTAATATTCATTGATATTTTGGAATTTATAGTATATTCTCTTCTTTTTATCTTATTTGATTTTTAGTTGCTTCGGGACAAGCAACAATTTAAGTTTGGTGTTGTAATGAGCGGATAATTTATACGCTTTTTGGCATTATTTTTAGGTGCTTTTTAGTAGGATCTAGCTACTTTTAGGGATATTTTCATTAGTTTTTATGCTATTCACACTTCTGGACTTTACTATGAGTTTGTGTGTTTTTCTATGATTTCAAGTAATTTCTAGCTGAAATTGAGGGACCTGAGCAAAACTCTGATAAAAGGCTGACAAAGGACTGCTGATGCTGTTGGATTCTGACCTTCCTGCACTCGAAATGGGTTTTCTGGAGCTACAGAACTCCAAATGGCGCACTCTCAACGGCGTTGGAAAGTAGACATTCAGATCTTTCCAGCAATATATAATAGTCCATAATTAATTCGAGATTAGACGATGCAAACTGGCGTTCAACGCCAGTTCCATGGTGCATTTTGGAGTCAAAAGCCAGAAACACGTCATGAACCAGAGTTAAACGCCAAAAACACGTTACAACTTGGCGTTCAACTCCAAAAGAAGCCTCTGCACGTGTAAAGCTCAAACTCAGCACAAGCACACACCAAGTGGGCCCCGGAAGTGGATTTTTGCATCAATTACTTATTTTTGTAAACCCTAGTAACTAGTCTAGTATAAATAGGACATTTTACTATTGTATTAGACGTCTTTTGATTGATCTTTAATCAGTGTATGCAATTTTAGACCTTCATGGGGGCTGTCCATTCGGCCATGCCTAGACCACTATCACTTATGTATTTTCAACGGTGATGCCTTACATATAACTTGCCATGGAAAGGAGTAAGAAGGATTGAAAGTAAGAAAGCAGTATGTTGCAGAGATTCAATAGGGATAAAGCATCTCCATACACTTGTCTGAAATTCTCACTAATGATTTACATAAGTATTTCTATCTTTATTTTCTGTTTATTTATTATTATTCAAAAACTCCATAACCAATTTTTATTCGCCTAACTCAGATTTACAAGATGACAATAGATTGCTTCATACCAACAATCTCCGTGGGATTCGACCCTTACTCACGTAAGGTATTACTTGGACGATCCAGTGCACTTGCTGGTTAGTTGTGCGAAGTTGTGACAAAGTGTGATTCACGTTTGAGAGCGTTACCAAGTCTTTGGTGCCATTGTTGATGATCACGATTTCGTGCACCATCCGACCTGTGTCAAAGAGGTACAACAACTAAATGGAAGATTGGCGGTCTTGTCCAGATTTCTAGCCGAATCGGCAGTAAGATATCTCCCCTTCTACGCTACTCTAAGGAAGGGAAAGAAGTTTGAATGGACAGCGGAGTGCGAACAGGCTTTCCAGGATTTCAAAAGGTTCCTAGGACAACCACCTATTCTAACCCGACCATGGGAAGGAGAACCACTTGTATTGTACCTCGTAATAGGACATCGGGCAATAGCCTCAGCACTGGTCAGAGAGGACAAAAGTGGACAATAGCCTATATACTTCATCAGCAAAGCACTACAAGGGTCTGAGCTGAACTACCAAAAAATAAAAAAAATTGCCTATGCTCTCATACTGACATCTTGACGACTTTGCCCTTATTTCTAAGCCCACACCATCAAGGTTCGGACCAACCAGCCCATAAAGGGCATTCTGCAGAAAACAGACTTAGCAGGAAGAATCTTACAATGGGCAGTTGAGTTGTCCGAATTCGACCTTTAATATGAAGCTCGGACAGCCATCAAATCACAGATCTGGCTGACTTCATTGCAGAGTTTACGGACACCCCGAAAATCCCCACTGAATGGAATCTCTACGTAGATGGTTCCTCAAACAAAGCTGGAAGCGGCGCAGGTGTGATAATAGAAAGCAACCAGGAAACCCAAATCAAACTTTTCCTCAAGTTTGGGTTCCCTGCTTCAAATAACCAAGCCGAATATGAGGCATTACTAGCTAGTTTGAAGCTGGATAAAGAGGTCAGAGCTCAAAAACTTATCATCTTCAGTGACTCCCAAGTAGTCACCTAACAAATAGCAGGGAGCTACCAAGCCAAGGATCCCACCATGAAAAAGTACTTGGACAAAACCAGGGAACAGCTCGGATAACTCGGGGAATATGAGGTCCACCACATACCTCGGGAACAGAACGCTCGAGCGGATGCACTCCCAAAACTAGCCAGTACCAAACCAGGGGGCAACAGTAGAAGTCTGATCCAGGAAATACTGCAGAACCCGTCTATCTCGAAAGAAGAAAAGGTCCTAGCCATAACAGGTCTAGATCAAGGATGGATGACTCCCATAATCAACTACCTCAAAACAGAAACACTCCCTACAAATAAGAAGGAGGCAAAGAGGTTAAAACGGGAGGCACAGTATTACACCATAATAAACAATACTCTATATAAAAGAGGGATTTTAACACCCCTGTTGAAATGTGTACCAACTTCTAACACAAAGGAAGTTTTAGAAGAAATACACAGTGGCATCTGTGGCAACCATCTCGGAACGCAGGCTCTCACCAAAAAAGTACTCCGGGCCAGATTCTATTGGCCGACTTTACAAAAAGAGGCAACAGAATTCATGAAGACATGTCCACCATGTTAGAAACATGCCAATTTTCACATCGCCCCACCAGAAGAGCTCATCAGCGTAACCTTACCCTGGCCATTTGCAAAATGGGGACTCGATCTCCTCGGCCCTTTCCCTCAAGGATCGGGACAAGTCAAGTTCCTCATCGTAGGGGTTGATTATTTTACAAAATGTATTGAGGCAGAGACTTTAGCTAACGCCACTACTCAAAAAAGTCGGAAATTCCTATATAGGAACATTGTCACAAGGTTTGGGGTTCCATACTCCATTACCACAAACAATGGCACTCAATTCACAGACGCATGCTTTAGAAAGTTAGTGGCCGACCTGAACATAACACACCAATTCACATCCGTTGAACACCCTCAGGCTAATGGACAAGTAGAAGCTGCTAACAAAGTCATATTAGCCGGGCTAAAACGGAGATTACAAGATGCAAAGGGAGCCTGGGCTGAAGAGCTGCCACAAGTCCTATGGGCATATCGGACAACTCCACACTCCACAACAAGGGAATCACCCTTCCGATTAGCTTACGGAATGGAGGCAATGATCCTAGTAGAAGTCGAAGAAGGATCGCCCAGAGTAATCCACTACAGTGAAGAAGCCAACTCCCAACTTCAAAGGGAAGAATTCGACCTACTTCCAGAAATCTGAGAAAGAGCTCGAATAAAGGAAGAGGCATTAAAACATCGAATGGCTTCAAGATACAATCAGAAGGTAGTACAGCGAAGCTTTGCCAACAGCGACCTCATCCTAATGTGAAATGATATCAGAACAAGTCAACCGGGAGAGGGGAAGCTAGCAGCTAACTGGAAAGGACCCTACCGAGTCACAGAAGTACTGAAAAAAGGCTACTACAGGGTGTCCGAACTAGAAGGGTGAGAGCTACCAAGGTCGTGGCACGCGTACAACCTAAGAAGGTATTATAGTTAGAGGTAATAAAGATCTTAGGTCAACGTCCACTCTTTTTCCTGAAAAGGTTTTTTAACGAGGCACTAAAGCAAGATCTATAAAATTGCCCGACTTAGAAGGGTAAAACACCCACATGTATATACTTGCATACTTTGAATAAAGTTCTTCAGATTTTCTACAAATCCTTTCATCAAGACGCATTAATCTGAAAGTCATAAAGAAGTCGGACTAGTCGACTACAACAACAAAAGTTATAAAAAGTAATCCCTAGAAAGAGGCCTGGCCAGCCCTAAAAGGAGGATTACTATAAATAACTTACAATTCTGGAGCGTCCAAATTGAAAGGCTCAACAACCCTCTATCTTTTTGGAGGAGGGCCAACAGCAGCAAAGGACTGGGGAGGATCAACCAAATGGACCTGAGGAGTTGGAATCATCCTCCTCGGTCCAGCAGAGCTCAAGATCGGCCCCTTAGGAGGAACTTGAGAAGATCCCTCCCCTCTAGCCTTTGCCGAGATGTTCTGGGCAGCGGTAGCCTTCCTTGCCCTCTTAAAGGCTTTCATGGAATCATTGGTCTTTGCCATCTCTGAAAAAATAAATCAACCAAAAAACAAGTTACAAACCGGAAGGAGAAGAAGCAAAAATAAACAAAACAGAGCAAAAAGAAGTCGGTCACTACCCAACGCAGTTCGGACAAGAGAGGGGTCCCCCAAAAATTTTTTTGTATCGAGATGAGGAGGTTCCCCCCAAATATCTTCCAATACATTCACAAAAGCCTACTCAACCCCGTCAAGCATCTCTTACGAGTACCGAGACACCACAACATTCTTTTGCCAGCACAAGGGGAAGGCAGGTTCATTATTCGATTCCAAGAAAAATGGTCGAGCTCCTTCAACAGCTTGGACCTTAAAAAAGTAATTCTTAAAATCCCTATAGGACTCGTCATACATAGCAAACACTTTATGCCCTTGGGCAGACCAAAAGAAAATCCATGAAGCTTTCTTTTTTTGAAGAAACCCCTGGGCTTAGTCAAAACAAAAAGATAAAAAAAAAGAGAGTCTGAGAAGGTTTAATGTCTAACTCTTGGCAAAGCAACTGAAAGATCTTGATAAAACCCTAGGAGTTCAGATGAAGCTAGGATGGAGCTACATTGCACGACCACAACAAGTCGGTCTCAAAGGAGGTAAAAGGAAGGGTGATGTTCATTTGACTAAAAAAGTAATCATAAGCATAAAAGAAGGGGCGTTCCCCCTGGGTCAGAGCCGGAAAACAAACCCTTTCATCAGAGTCAGGCGCCACCAATTCATAGTTGTTCTCCTGATCCCTGCTACTACAGATTCGATGATATTTTCTAAGCTCTGCACAGAACTCAGAATTAACTACGGAAACACACATCAGGACGAGGGAGTCCAGCAATTCAGACATACCCTCAGGAACGTTAGAAGACGTCTCGACAATGTTTTTGCGAGAAGACATGGTCAACTAGTCGTACAGCAAAGAAAAAGAGAGAAGGATTACTAAATAAGCAACTCGGGCATAACAAAGAAAACAACTCGGACGAAAACAGACATAATAGCAAAAGGAAATCCCAGGACACAACCCAAGGTCCAAGGGCATCCTTTGGAGGCAGTGACAGAGCAAGGACTCAGAAAAATCTACAAGGCTACGTTCCAACAAAACTCTCAGCAAAGAAAATAACCCTCTTCCAACAAGAAACACTCCAAGACGAAAATCGTAAAATCATCAGAAAATATCAAAATAAAAAAAGGCACAACCTTCTCTCAAAGTCAAACGGTTCAGCATTTTCACTAAAGGAAAATCATCAAAGGCGCAAATCAAGAAGATACAATCAAGAAGATAAAGCAGCAGTCAAAACCCTAACTAGCAGAAAGCATGAAAAAGTCATGCACAGAATTCTCAGAGCACGCATTTGACCAGATACACGACAAAAGCAGAAAAGATTCAAGCTTTCACAAAACAAAGAACAAAACTTTTCAAAAGTAAGTACGGAAAGAATGAAGAAAAAAGAAAACCAACCTGCAAAAAGGAAGGAGACGATGAATGCTGAAGAGATTGAAGGCGGGAAGTGAGACCAGGAATCACCTTTAGAATAAGTGAAGCACCAACAGCCATCAATGGCGCCACAGAGAGGAGCGTGAAAATGCAAAAACAAAAGTCCCAGATGAGCCAAACAAAATAGAAGAATAAAGAGAAAAGGGGAAGTTACAGCAAGAAACAGAAAAGAGAAAGCTTTGGTGTAATTCAAAATGAAATAAGAAAGCGGGAGGCAAAAGAAACGGAACGTCAAGGAGTTAATAGGGCGTTAAAAACCCTCGCACGTTCCCAAGGCAAGAAACGCCTGTTTTCAAAAAATTAAAGAGGTAAAAGAAAACTGCTCCGCATTCAAAGGGAAGCTCCATAAAAAGAGATCAACAAATGCTCGAGCTCGGCTTCTCCAGAGGAGGATCGAAGTCCTAAAATTAAGGACTCGACCTCAAAAGGAAGACCACACACGAGCAGGGGAACTGTTCATGCCTGGGTCGAGCTGTCCGACCCGGGTTGATTGACGACAAGTTGACCGACCTCTTCAGGTCAGGACTATCCGACCTCTTCTGTAAAGAGCTCGGCCATTTCACCAGGAAAGCCCAAAAAACGGGCCCAAATAGAGGAACATGACCTAGATCTAAAGGCAGCCCAAGCCTATAGAGATAAGGGCGGTCCCCTTGAAGATAAGATGACTTCACTCAAAGATAAGATAAGATAAGATAACTATCTTATCTCCAGAATGGTCACTCCACACTATTATAAATACACTAGAGCACCCAGGTATAACTCATACTCTGATTCCACCAAAAACCTGCCTAAAGCACGTGCTAACTTAAGCATCAGAGTCTCTTGCAGGTACCACCACCCTCCGGTGATCAAGGATCAGCAGCTCCACCAGATCCAACAAGTCAGACATGACAGCTCCGACCACCAGATCCAACAAGTCGGACACAACAGCTTCGGCCACCAGCTCTAAATAGGTCAGACACAGCAGCACTGACCACCACCGTAGATTTCGTCCGAGATCGACCTACAGTTTCAGATATCCCTCGGAACACTTACTATAGACTATTATACATTGTTGGAGAGCTCTAAATGTCTGCTTTCTAACACAACTGGAAGTGCATCATTTAAACTTCTGTATATCATGTTATGCTCCTTTGAAGAGGACAAGGTCATGCTGGCAGGATCGAAGGCGTTGAGCTACTGAGCGCCCAACTCAGCGCCAAGGAAACTCCAACATCCATTTCAATGCCCGTTTTTGAAGCTTCAATTAAATGTCTACCACATACTATTATATACTGTTGGAAAGCTCTGGATGTCTATTTTCTAACTCAATTAGAAGCGTATCATTTGGACCTTTATAGCTCAAGCTATGCTCCTTTGAAGAGGACAAGATCATGCTGGCTGGATCGAAGGTGTTGAATTACTGAGCGCCCAACTCCGCGCCAAACTCAGTGCCAGGGCAACTCCAAGCTTCATTGCAACGGCGCTGATAAACCGCTATTTTACGGTTTATTTTGTATTAAATTGAGTGGATTTTATCCATTATTCTCACACTTGTGCATATAATTCGCATGTTTTACATTTTCCTTCCTAATTTTGTGCTGTGATTGAAAACATGCTTCTTTGGCCTTAAATTTGCTAATTTTAATCCTCTCTTATTACCATTCGATGTCGTGATATGTGTGTTAAGTGTTTTTAGGGTTTAAAGGGCAGGAATGGCTTAGAGGATGGAAAGGAAGCATGCAAAAGTGGAAGGAATACAAGAAATTGAAGGAATTGCTAAGCTGTTAATCTTGACCTCTTCGTACTAAATCGATCATAACTTGAGCTATAGAGGTCCGAATGAGGCAGTTTTCATTGCGTTGGAAAGCTAACATCTGGCGCTTCAAAATGATATGTAATATGCCATAGTTGCCATGTAGTTAGGCGATGCGCACGCGTGGATTACGCGTACGCGTGCTACGCGTGACAGAGCCACGTGTTGCACATATCAGAAAATGCTGGAGGCGATTTCTGGGCTATTTTTGGCCCAATTCCAAGCCCAAAAACATAGATTAGAGGCTGCAGAGTGGGAGAATCATTCATTCACACTTTCATTCAGACAAATTAGGTTTGAGATGTAGTTTTCTAGAGAGAGGGGGGCTCTCTCCTCTCTCTAGATTTTAGGTTTTTAGGTTTATTTCTTCCTAATTTCAGAATTCTACCTTGCTTTAATTTAGATTTCTTCTACTTTAATTGTTCTAGTATTTTGGTTTATTTATTTCTCTTATTGATTTTCTTATTTCCCCAATTTGGTTTATGAACTCCATGTTAGATTCAATTTCTTATTAATGCAAGTTGAGGTATTTCATATTTATTGCTTCTTTCTTCAATTTATTGTTATTGTTTCCTCTTGCAATTGTCGATTTTAGATTTTATATTCTCTTATTGCTTTTCTATGCTTTTATTTTGTGCCTTCCAAGTATTTGATGAAATGCTTGGTTGGGTTTTAAATTAGCTTTTTATATTCTTGACTTGGATTGATTAGTGGAGACTATAGAGTTATCAAATTCTCTTGTTGAAGGGTAATTGAAAATAGCTTATTGGCTTAAGCTTCACTAAATCTAGTCTTTGATTAGGACTTGTGAACCTAAGTTGATTTTGCTCACTTAACTTACCTTCATTGTAGAGGGTTAACTAAGTGAAAGCGAAATACAATTACCATCATAATTAATGACGATAACAAGGACATGACTTCTAATTCTCAATCCTAGTTAAGAGTTTTCTTAGTTATTGATTTATTTTCTTGTCATTTTATTTTCTTGTTTTTTATTTCAAAAATCCAAAAAGATAGTTTTCCATAACCAATAGTAAAAACACTTTCCTGCAATTCTTTGAGAGACGACCTGAGGTTTAATAATTCGGTTAATTTTATTGGGTTTGCTTAAGTGACAAACATATTAAATTTGATTGAGGTTGAATTGTCGGTTTAGAGCTATACCTGCAACACGATTTTATTGAGAAAATCTTAACCGATGATTTTTCCCCCATCAAGCGCTGAGTTACTTAACTTCATTCTCAATGCCATACTCAATGCCAGGGGTGCTTTGGATGGGCGCTGAGTATTCTCAATGCCATACTCAACTCCACGGGTTCTTTGCATGGGCGTTGTGTTACTCAACTTCAATTCCAGCGTTGCCTTTGCTTCATGCTAGGCGCTGGATTTCTGAGCGCCAGTTCTATCGCCTTCCTTTCTTTATTGCTTATTCTATTCATGCTTGCCTTTATGGATTCATTACTCAATATATCAAATTCATGCTTTCTTTGACTTATTATATGAATACCTCACACATTTATTTGCATGCTTCATGAGGTTCCAAAGTGTGTCCAAACTTCTCATTTCTTCTCTTCAGCTTGTTTTGTGCTTTTCGCTTCTTTTTCTACCATTTTCTACAAAATTAATCAAATCAAGGAGATGAAACCACTATATGACTTAAACACAAAAATACTCAATAATTAAACATTATGAACTAATTTTTTATATGAAAAAGCATAGAAAAATACAACATGATGCCTGTTCCGAGGGTTACCTGAAACTGGAGGTCGATCTCGGACGAGATCTTCTGTACTGGTTGGTGCTAACGTGTCCGGCTGGTGGGAGACGGCCGGAGCTATCGTGTCCGACTTGTTGGACTGGTTGCACTGCTGATCCTTCGTCACCGGAGGGTGGGGGGTACCTGCAAGAGACTCCGATGCTTAAGTTAGCATGGGTATTAAACAGGTTTTATATAGAATCAGAGTATGAGTTATACCTGGGTGCTCCAGTGTATTTATAATGGTGAGATGTGGCCTCCTGTGGATAAGATAAGTTTAGTTATCTTATCTTATCTTTATCTTATCTTTAAGTGAGGTCATCATATCTTCAAGGGAACCGCCTTTATCTTTCTGGGCTTTAGCTGCCTTTAGATTGGGCTGTGTTCCTTCGTTTTGGGCCTGCTTTGGGCTCCTTTGGCGAGTTGGCCGAGCTCTTTGAGAAGAGGTCGGGCATTTTAGCCGAGCTCTTTGAGAAGAGGTCGGGCATTTAGCCGAGCTCTTTGAGAAGAGGTCGGGCATTTTAGCCGAGCTCTTTGAGAAGAGGTCGGGCATTTTAGCCGAGCTCTTTGAGAAGAGGTCGGGCACTTTAGCCGAGCTCTTTGAGAAGAGGTCGGATGATAGCCTGACCTGAAGAGGTCGGTTGGCTTGTTGCTAAACATCCCAGGTCGGACATCTTGACCCAGGGTATGAACAGTGCCCCTGCTTGAGTTCGATCTTTTCGTGAGATCGTGTTTTTCAGAGCTTCGATCTCTTTGGAAGTCGTGCTCAAGCATCTGTCTGGCTTTGATTCTTCATTGCTTTGAAATCTTTTGCAGATTTTCTAGAGGTTTGGTACTTCACAGTCCGTCCTCTTTTGAGTAGTAGCGTGGGTTTTCTACCCTTGCCTTCTGGATCACGCCTTGCTTTTGTGTTGACAACCCTCTGCTTTGGTGAAGTTATCCTTGCGGCTTGATATCCGGACTCTTAGTGACTTGTCTGATGACTTTTTAGTGTTCTTTTGTATAGAACCTTTTTAGTCTCGGATGACGTACGTAGCCCTGTTTGAGATTGTGCCTTCTTTGAGTGGAGTTGTATCCCTTTTTAGCTAAGCACTTTTGAGCCTTAAGGTTTTTTCTTAACCTTTTGGCTTGTTCTTTTTTGAGATTGTACTTGCGCCTCTTCTTAGCTGACGTCGACCTGTACGACTTTGCCCCTGCTTGAGTTCGATCTTTCCGTGAGATCGTGCTCTCTTTGGGGGAAGTCGTACTCAAGCATCCTGACTTTGGTCGATCTTGAGTAGTTTTATCTTGTGCGAGTTTGGCATTGCCTTTTTTAGTTTGTTGAGAGGTCTTTTCAGCCTTCTTCCGACTTGTTTGTCTTCACTGTTCGGGCTTTTTAGTCATAATCCAACAACTTTTTAGGTATAGTTCCTGATGGGAAACCTTTTATAGTCTGTTTGGATGACTTTTTAGCGCCGTTTTGATTTGTGCTTTTGCCTTTTAAGTAGTGTCTTTTTTCAAGACTTCGTACCTTTTAGCAAAGCATTCCTGGCATTCCTCTGGCCCGTTGCGAGATGTCTTTGTCCCCTTTGTGGATCTTTGTAGAGTGTCGGTATTTTGTTGTCCGACCTCTTTTGATCACTGCTGGTTTTGTCCACTTTCTGCTTGGTTGAGGTGGTCCTTGGGGCTAACTTGTCCGACGACTTTTTAGTGTTCTTTGGTAGAACCTTTTTAGTTTGTCTGAACAATTTTGATAGCCTTGTCATGGAGCCGTGGCTTTTTGGGCAAAGCTATGTCCCTTTTAGCGCACGCTTTTCGTTGGTCCAATTTCTCGTGTCGACGAGCTGTAGCTTTCGTTGGTCCGACTTCTTGTCGGTCCAAGCTGTGGTTTTCGTTGGTCCGACTTCTTCTTGTCGGTCCAAGCTGTAGCTTTTGTTGGTCCGACTTTTTCTTGTTTGTTCTAAGCTGTAGCTTTGGGCCGACTTCTTCATGTCGGTCGCTTCTAAGTTATTTCTAGTAATCCTCTTTATTGGACCTCTGTCAGGTCTCTTTCAGGGATTTACTTTTTATAACTTTTTGTTTATGGGACGACTTCTTTACGTCAGTCCCTTCTCCAAGTTATTTTTGTAATCCTCTTTCTTGGACCTTTGTCAGATCTCTTTCAGGGATTACTTTTATAACTTGTCCGTTGTAGGAGACCGACTTCTTTATGTCGATCTCTTCTAAGTTATTTCTAGTAATCCTCTTTATTGGACCTCTATCAGGTCTCTTTCAGGGATTACTTTTTATAACTTTTTGTTTATGGGACGACTTCTTTATGTCAGTCCCTTCTCCAAGTTATTTTTGTAATCCTCTTTCTTGGACCTTTGCCAGGTCTCTTTCAGGGATTTGCTGATAACTTGGGTTGACTTGGTCCGACTTCTCAACATCGGCCAGTCTTTCAGTTACTATTTTAGCAATCCGTAAGACCTCGTCAGGTTCTTTTTTGGATCACTTTCGATAACTTCTTGCATTATTCTGTGTTCATCTTTGCCGATTTGTAGAAAGTGGTTGGCATCTCTAGCTCGTCCTTTGGGTGAATTGCGTTTTCACCTTTATCGGACGGTTATCTTTATCGTGACCGTGCAGTGAAATTGTTTTTCACTTTCTGCCGATCTGTTGCTTTATAATCGGACGATGAATTTGGTTTTCATCTTGCCGACTTTGTCGTGATCGGGCGATGATTTTGGTGTTTCACCTTGCCGACCTTGTCGTGATCGGGCGATGATTTTGGTGTTTCACCTTGCCGACCTGCCGTAGTCGGGCGTCTTGGTAGGAAACTTTTTAGGGAATCTGCAATCTTTTAAACAATAATATAAAGATAAGAGTGTGTACATGTTTAGTACTTACCTTTCTAGGTCGGGCAATCTTTTTGGATCTCGGCCTGGCGCCCTTTTTTAGATTGCAGGCATGCCATGACCTTGGTAGCTCTTGCCCTTCAAGTTCGGGCAGTCTGTAGCAACCTTTCCCCAGTTCTTCTAAACAACTTGGTATGGTCCTTTCCAGTTGGGTGCTAGCTTTCCTTCTCCAGGTCGAGTTGTTCCGATATCATTTCGGATTAGGATAAGGTTGTTGTTGGCAAAGCTTCGCTGTACTACCTTCTGATTGTATCTTGAGGCCATTCGACGTTTTAACGCCTCTTCCTTGATCGGAGCTCTCTCTCGGACTCTTGGAAGTAGGTCGAGTTCTTTCCTTTGGATTTGGGAGTTTGACCTCTTCATTGTAGAAGATCATTCTTGGGGGATCCTTCTTCGATCTCTACTGGGATCATTGCCTCCATTTCGTAAATCAATCGGAAGGGTGATTCCCCCGTGGTGAAGTGTGGAGTTGTCCGATATGCCCATAGGACTTGTGGGAGCTCTTCGGATGTGAATTGGTGCTTTATTTTCAAGTTAGCCATTCTTTTCTTGAAACCTGTGTCCGTGAATTGAGTGTCATTGTTTGTGGTGATGGAGTAAGAAACCCCAAACCTTGTAATAATGTTCTTGTACAAGAATTTCTGACTTCTTTGGGCAGTGGCATTAGCTAGGGGCTCTGCCTCAATCCATTTTGTGAAGTAATCCACCCCTACAATGAGGAACTTGACTTGTCCCGATCCTTGGAAAAATAGTCCGAGGAGGTCGAGTCCCCTCTTTGCGAACGGCCAAGGTGATGTTACACTGATGAGCTCCTCTGGTGGGGCAATGTGGAAGTTGGCATGCTTTTGATGTAAAGCTTTGACTTTTGTATTTGGGTTTTTGCTCTGTTGTTGCCTCCAAAGGGTGCCCTTGGACTTTTGTGTGAGTCCTGGGGTTTCCCTTTTACTGCCGCGTCTGTCACTTTATGTTTTACTGTTATTGTCCGAGTTGTTTCCTTATTTGCCCGAGTTGTTTGGTAGTAATTCCATAGTCGACCTATGTCTTTGAGATGTCTACTAAGATCCCGGACAGCGTGTCTGATTAGCTGGATTTCATAGTTTAAATGCGTGTTACTGTGGCTGACCCTGAGTACATCCCTTATACCGCCTTCGAGACCGATTTGTTGTGGTCTTGTAATGTAGCTCGGATGAGGCTTCTGTTATTGCCCCTTGGTTGGCTAGTTTTGAAAATGCATCAGCTCGGGCATTCTGCTCTCAAGGTATGTGTCGGACCTCATATCCCCGAATTGTCCGAGCTGTTGGTGTTGGCTGGTTTTAAAAATGCATAAGCTCGGGCATTCTATGTGTCGGACTTCATTTTCCCCGATTTGTCCGAGCTATTTTCTGTTTTTGTCCAGAGTCCCCCGAATTGTCTGAGATGTTCTCTGGTTTTGTCCAAGGTCTCCCGAATTATCCGAGCTGTCCTCTGTAGGATTCTTCCAGCTAAGTTTGTTTTCTGCAGGATGCCCTTTATTGGCTGGTTGGTTGGAACTCTGATAGTGTGAGCTTGAAAGTATGGGTGGAGTCGTCGAGAGGTGAGTATGAGGGTGTAGGCGAACTTTTTCTATCTGTTGATAGGTTAGTTCGGTCCCTTGTAAAGCTTTGCTGATGAAGTAGACGGGTTGTTTCCCACTTTCGTCTTCTCTGACTAGTGCTGAGGTTATTGCCTGACTTCCCACTGCGAGGTATAATGAGTTCTTCACTTTCCCGTGGTCTGGAAAGGATGGGTGGTTGCCCCAAGAATTTTGAAATCTCGGAAGGCTTGTTCGTACTCTGTTGTCCTTTTCAACTCGTCCGACCTCCTTGGTGTGAGGTGGACGTTCAACTCGTCCGACCTCTTGGTGGTGAGGTGGACCTTCAACTTGTCCGACCTCTTTGGTGTGAGGTGGAGCTTAAACTCGCCCGACATCTTCAGTGTGAGGTGGACCTTCAACTTGTCCGACCTCTTTGTTGTGAGGTGGACCTTAACTCGCCCGACCTCTTCCGTGTGAGGTGGACCTTCAACTCGTCCGACCTCTTTTGTGAGGTGGACCTTCAACTCGCCCGACCTCTTCGGTGTGAGGTGGACCTTCAACTTGTCCGACCTCTTTGGTGTGAGGTGGACCTTCAACTCGCCCGACCTCTTCGGTGTGAGGTGGACCTTCAACTTGTCCGACCTCTTTGGTGTGAGGTGGACCTTAACTCGCCCGACCTCTTCCGTGTGAGGTGGACCTTCAACTCGTCCGACCTCTTTGGTGTGAGGTGGACCTTCAACTCGCCCGACCTCTTCGGTGTGAGGTGGACCTTCAACTTGTCCGACCTCTTTGGTGTGAGGTGGACCTTAACTCGCCCGACCTCTTCCGTGTGAGGTGGACCTTCAACTCGTCCGACCTCTTTGGTGTGAGGTGGACCTTCAACTCGCCCGACCTCTTTCTCCTTTTTGCTTTTGATTGGGCGAGGTGGTGGGATCTTCTCCGATTGATCTTCTCTTTTCTTGGACTCTTTATCCTTGTCCCGTGGTACTGAGATGATGGCTTGGATCCAATGTGCCGCCGTACGGGATCATGTCGGGAGCCTTGAAGTCCTTTTGGATTTTAGCTTTCATGATATCTTTGGTGAATGGGTCTTGATCTTTGTAGGGGCTGTCTTCGTGACCGGATCGAGTTGTTTTGGCCTTGAGATCTGCTTCGAGTTTTAGGAGCTTGTCCTTTAACTCGTGGCATCACCTAACTTCCCTTCGTAGGTCTCTCTCAACTTCTTGTTGATGTTCCACCTTTTTTTCGAGTTGCTTTAAGCGATCTTTGAAGTGCCTCCATAGCCTCCTCTTTTGGCGAATTCTCGCCTTTGGTGGGTTGAAGAGTATCTTTTGGTGTAGTATCCGCGTCTTTGTGCGGTGTTCTATCCTCTAGATCTGAATCATGGTCGTTGTCATGGTTGTCCGCCATGGTGATGGGATGACTTCCAGGTTCCCCGGCAACGGCGCCAATGTTCCGAGGGTTACCTGAAACTGGAGGTCGATCTCGGACGAGATCTTCTGTACTGGTTGGTGCTAACGTGTCCGGCTGGTGGGAGACGGCCGGAGCTATCGTGTCCGACTTGTTGGACTGGTTGCACTGCTGATCCTTCGTCACCGGAGGGTGGGGGGTACCTGCAAGAGACTCCGATGCTTAAGTTAGCATGGGTATTAAACAGGTTTTATGTAGAATCAGAGTATGAGTTATACCTGGGTGCTCCAGTGTATTTATAATGGTGAGATGTGGCCTCCTGTGGATAAGATAAGTTTAGTTATCTTATCTTATCTTTATCTTATCTTTAAGTGAGGTCATCATATCTTCAAGGGAACCGCCTTTATCTTTCTGGGCTTTAGCTGCCTTTAGATTGGGCTGTGTTCCTTCGTTTTGGGCTTGCTTTGGGCTCCTTTGGCGAGTTGGCCGAGCTCTTTGAGAAGAGGTCGGGCATTTTAGCCGAGCTCTTTGAGAAGAGGTCGGGCATTTTAGCCGAGCTCTTTGAGAAGAGGTCGGGCATTTAGCCGAGCTCTTTGAGAAGAGGTCGGGCATTTTAGCCGAGCTCTTTGAGAAGAGGTCGGGCACTTTAGCCGAGCTCTTTGAGAAGAGGTCGGATGATAGCCTGACCTGAAGAGGTCGGTTGGCTTGTTGCTAAACATCCCAGGTCGGACATCTTGACCCAGGGTATGAACAATGCCCATGCATCACAACACCAAACTTAAACTTTGCTTGTCCTCAAGCAAATAAAGAATCATGCAATAGATTTTGGCAATCCAAGGTGAGAAGAGTAGCAATTTAAATGTTCATGGTTGGCTAGTTACTATGCATGCAACAATCACAAAAGAAATTCAAATGATTGATGTTTCTATCTAGCTCACTTTATGAAATCTTTTCTTTATATTCTTTCCTTGAAACAAGCTTTTCATTTCCTTCTTAGCTTAGCTTCTTGGGTGCTTTGCACCATTTGTTGAAACCTTCGACTATAAATGCTTTATTTTCAAGTATTACCACTTGATACATAAGCACCACAAGCATTTAATTAGAGCACTCTCTAAGCTTATTTGTTTCTTTTCTTTAATCTCTAATAATTGATGCTTAGAGCCTTGAGCTTTGAGGGAGTGCTTTCCATTTGAGCCTAGCCTTGACTCTAAGTGTTTTGTTTTCAAATTTTTTGCTTGATACATAAACACCACAAGTACTTGACTAATTGTGATTGGTACTCAGAGCCTTCAGCTTTCTCATTCTTTCCCTTTTGTTTTTACTTGTTTTAATTGCATTCTATTTTCAAGGTTTTCAAGATTTCAAAAATTTCATAAAATGTCCTAGATGAAAACTTCAATAAAAAAATTCAAATACAATCGAGCAATGATAAACCACAATTTTATGGTATATTTTGGATTGAATTGAGTGGATTTTGTCAACTATTCTCACACTTATTCATGTAAATTGAATGTTTTTTTATATTCCTTCCTAACTTGTACTTAAGAATGAAAACATGCTTCCTAGGCTTTAAAATTGCTAATTTTTAATAATCTTTTATTACCATTCGATGCCGTGATGTGTTTGTTAAGTGATTTCAGGGTTTATAGGGCAGGAATGGCATAGAGGATGGAAAAGGAGAATGCAAAAGGAGAAAGAACACAAGAAATTGAGGTTTGAGAAGCTAGCCTCGACGTGTACGCGTGACTGACACATGCGCGTGACCAAGTACAATGTCCAGATGAGGCGTACACATGACTGACACGTACGCATGACAAGCGGCACTTACCTCACTAAAGTGAAAATGCTGGAGGCGATTTCTGAGCTAGTTTTTGGCCTAGTTTCAAGCTCATTATGCAGATTAGAGGCTGGAGAGTGAAGGAGGAAGGGGAGAAAATTTATACACACACATTAGTTTTATATAGATATAGAATTCTAGAGAGAGAGGCTCTCTCCTCTCTCTAGGTTTTAGGGTTCTTATTTTCTTCTTAGATCTAGATTTTATTCTTGCTCCAATTTAGTTTTCCTTTACTTTTATGTGTTCTAGCACTTGAGTTTATCTACTCTTCTTGTTAATTTTCCTATTTTGTTAATTTTGGTTCATGTACTCTTTTGCTAATCTCAATTTCCTTTTAATGCAATTTTATGTTTCCGTGTCTTTTAATGTTTACCTTAGTTGCTACTATTGATTTCTTGCTTATGTTAATTATAGCTTTCACTATTTCTCACATTTTATGATGTTTGCTTTTATTGTATTCTAGGTGTTTGATAGAATGTTTCTTTTAGTTATGACTTAGATTTTCCTCTTCTTGGCTTGGGTTGGTTACTTGGGTGATTTTGAGTTACTAATGTCCAAGTGATTGATAATTGGTTTCCATTGACACTAGCTTTCACTAATTCAATTAGTGAGTGGCTAGAACTCATGGGTTTGGATTAATGAAGCTCATGTGACTTTCCTTCAATTGTTAGAGGATGACAAAATGGGATTGATCCTTGTAATTATCATATTGTGGTTGGTAACAAGGATAAAGATCCTTAACCATCAACCCTTGCCAAGACCTTTTCACCATTTGAATTTTCTTTCCTTTATTAGTTGATTTTCCATTTACTTTCTTGTTATTTACATTTCTCATCTCTCATTACAAAAACCCTAAAAGAAATCTTCATAGCCAATAATTGAGCACTTCATTGCAATTCCTAGGGAGAACGACCCGAGATTAATACTCCCGGTTCTTTTGATTTGTATTGTGACAACCTTTTTAAACTTTGATTAGTGGATAAATTGTTGGTTTGGACTATGCTTGCAACGAAATTCTTTTGAGAAATTCTAGACCGACATTTATCCTCCATCAAGCAACAATAGTTATGCTAGCTTTCCATTACTCATATGGTCATGCTAGCTTCTTCTTTACTTACCTTGTCTGTTTATGTTTATGACACTTAATTTTTTTGAAGTCACAAATTTTAAGATGGTAATTATGATATTACAGCAATATGTTACAATTCAACAATCAAACTATACTTATTTACAAGGAATAACACACATGCATAAAAAGGTGGAAGATAATCATACAATTGAATGTACAGGGAATAAATGAGAGAAAAAGGAATTTTACCACCTTGTAGCTCATTTTTGTTGTCATTTTCCTCTTATTCTTCCCCTCTCACACCAAACTTAGAATGATTTCTTGTCCTCAAGCAACAAATAAAACAATGGTGATAGGATTTATGATAAGTCATGAATGTCTTAAAACAATGAAATGTGAGTAATGCATGTGTTTAAACAAGCAAAGTTAAAAATAATAAAGGCACAAGAAAGAAAAACAGAGACCATGTAATTGCATTAATAAGTGGTGTGTGCATGGTACACAGTATGAAAAATAAGTGGCAATACCAAACATAGTGTGACACTTTCATTTGGAATTGATGCAAGTACCCAATGAAGATTGAAAATCAAATTGTTGCATAGCAACAGCAAACTTATTTCATGCAATCTCATGCCAAATTATTGAAAATAAACTAAGCAAGGAAGGAAAAAAGTTACCAACGGTTGGGTTGCCTCCTAACAAGCCCTTTTTTAATGTCATTAGCTTGACATGTTGTTCATGAATTTCTTCCTCTTCTTCCAGTTAGTTAATAGAAATGACCTCAAGAGAGAAGAGGAGAAATTTGAAGTCCCCTGTTTTGATTGCCTCCCAACAAGCTTCCTTTTGTTGCTGGCTTGACTCACTTTACTTGTTGGGTTAGAGGTGGGATTGCTTGTTGTTGACCTTTTCTTCTTCATAGATATGGTCCTTTATTTTTTGGTCACAATCCTCTTTTTAGTGCTTTTCTTGATTGCCTTCACTTCTTTAATTTCAAGACTTGGGTGTTGTGTGATGTTTGGAGTGTTTCCTTAATCAAGAACTTCTTAAAGTGATGGTTTAATAAAATCAGTTACCATGCAATCCTCTGATTCATTCTCTTGATTGATTTTCTCCCTTTCTTTTGTAAGGTCTTGCATTGGTGCGTTTGAGAGGAACTTTGTACTTGTCACCTCTAGTAGCCTCTGAGGATATGGGATTCTAGGCTCATATGCTTCCACAACCTCCTTCTTCATTGGAATCTCACTTGGTACAGGGGCCTTTTTTTCTTGCTCTTCTAATTCCTCATTTTCACCCACATTAAGCACTACTCCACTCCTTAAGCTGGTGGCATAATTTTCTTCCCCTAGCCAAGGGAAGACATTGGTTGGTTCATCAACAAAATATTGTGCTAATTGGCTCATTTTTCTTTTCTTGATTCCTTATTGAGGCTTCCATATCCTCTACCACTTCTCTCATATTTTTCCTGAAGAAATCTCTGATTTGGGCAATTGAGAGATATCTTTGGAAAAGCTCCTCTATTACAAGTACTAGAAGAGATTTTTTATGAATTTGTGGAGGTGCATAGGTTGGACAATTTAGGGATAATAGCTCTTGATGAATGGAGATGGAGCATTAAATTCCCTTCCACAACCACAATTTGGGTAGTTGTCATAACAATATGAGTTATTTTGTGGCTGTGGGAGGTATTTCATTTCATTTGATTGCTCATATCCCATTATTCCTTGTTGATATTTCCAGCCACCATTAGGATAATTGATGCCAGGGCATCTAGGCCAGTTTCACTGACCTTTTCTTTACTGTTTTAGGGTAGTTTCATACATTTTCTTAGTGAATAAGACAAGTTTTGGATGAAAATACACTCACAACTTGATTCAAGCAACTAGTGTGAACTTTGCATGATTTCATGAGAATTTTGCTAGAATTTCATGATAAATTGGTGATGCATAATCTCATGACTTTGGCTAGAGCTTTAATACACTTTAACTACTTGATTTCAGGGCAAAGGAAGCAAGGAAGAACCATGTTAGTATTCACGTTAATCTAGTTAACGTGAACACTAACGTGGAATGGTAAAAAGCTTACAACGTTAATGAAAAAAGTGATCACCAATAACGCCTGTGAAGCCATCCATAACTCACGTTACTTGCCATGTTAACTAAGTTAACGTGGTAGTTAACGTAGAAGCAAAAGGGAACTCCAACGTTAAGAGAAAACGTGAACACCAATAACGTTTTCCTCCAACGTTAGTGGTAAAAGTGAACACCACTAACGTTGAAGAACTTGGCAATGATCCACGTTAAGAGTCACGTTAACTTAGTTAACGTGAACTCTAACGTGGAAGAGAAAAACAAAAGCCAACGTTAGTGACACTCACTTTTGTCACTAACGTTGGACCAACTAGCATTGCCTACGTTAACTTTCACGTTAAGACCATTAACGTGAAAGTTAACGTGGAGTTGAGATCAAAGAGCCAACGTTAGTGACACTCACTTTTGTCACTAACGTTGAAAGATGGCATTATGATGCATGAAAACTTGTCTCTCAACAAATTTCCCTTCGGCAAGTATACCGAATTGTCGTCAAGTAAAACTCACAATAGAGTGAGGTCGAATCCCACAGGGATTGATTGGTCAAGCAACTTTAGTTATAAGAATATGCTAGTTGAACTAAATAGAATTAAGATTGAGATGCAGAAATTTAAATGACTAGAAATTAAATAACAGAAATTAAAGTGCAGAATCTTAACTGGGGAGTTGGGGTAATAAGCAGGAAATTAAATGGCAGGATGTAAATAGAATGGGTAAGATCAGAAATGGGGAGATCATTGGGTTTATGAGATGTTGCATTCTCCGGATCAAGTTCATTCTCATCTCTTCCTCAATCAATGCATTCATTAATCTCCTTGGCAATCTTAAGTGATTGGATCCCAATTCCTTGGCAATCCAATCTCTCTAAGCTTGAACAATTACCCAATTCCTTGATTTAATTGCTCATGGGAAGAGATGAAAGTGTGGTCACTAATTATACCACATGTATTTCCAAATCAAAGTATTAGGAGGATTAAATGTCACAATATCCATCCAAACCCCAATTTGGTCCAACATGAGAAAGCATTTCTAGCATGATTTCCTCATCCCTTTTCCAAGGTTCAAAGGAGATCCAATTATGGAGAGTTTCTTTTCCAAGACAACTAACCAATTGAATCAAGATCGAAAGCTTTCTAGTAAGATCAAGAGAAAAGAAAGAAGAAGTAGAATGAAAACTATAATTGATCCATCAAATTACAATAGAGCTCCCTAACCCAATGAAAGGGGTTTAGTTGTTCATAGCACTAGAAATGAAAAATGGCAGAAAAGAAGAATCCATGCTAGAAGTACAGAAAAGTAAATATGCAGAGAGTAGTTCCCAAAAGTGCTAAGCTCCTCTCTAGTTCAAAACTACTCCTATATATACTACTCCTCATGATCTTCTAGTGAGTTCTTCAAGTCTTGGATGTGGGCTCTGGACCTTGAGTTGAAGCAATTCTCATCTTTAGTGGGCCCAGCTTCCAGAGAAATATGAATTAGGCATGGACATTTAGTGAGATTAACATTGAGTATCATTTTGGGTGCGAGAACGTTAGTGGCATTCACTTTTTCCACTAACGTTCTACCCTTATATACCCACGTTAATTCCAACGTTAGTATTCTTAACGTGAATACTAACGTTTCTTACTCAATCCTTGGCCAACGTTAATGGGATTCACTTTTCCCATTAACGTTGGCTTGTGCCCCTTTTCGCAAACGTTAATGGGAGTCACTTTTCCCATTAACGTTGCTTTCCTCTTTGCCCCTATGTTAGATCTCATGTTAGCTTGGCTAACTAGCTCTTAACGTGGGTATCTATCACCTTCGAGAGCGTCAGTGACACTCACCTTTGTCACTAACGCTCAAATTGCCTTAAGTCCCTACGTTAAGTACCACGTTAACTTAGTTAACGTGGCTCTTAACGTAAGCTATGAATGGCTTCGCAGGCGTTATTGGTGATAGCTTTTCTCATTAACGTTGCAAGCTCTTTGCCATCCCACGTTAGTAGTCATGTTAACTAAGTTAACGTGAATGCTAACGTGGTTCTTCCATGCTTCATTTGTCCTGAAATCAAGCAATTAAAGTGCATCAAAGCTCTAGCCAAAGTCATGAGATTATGCATCATCAAATTATCATGCAATTCTGGCAAAAATCTCATAAAATTATACAAAATTCACAATAGTTGCTTAAATGAAGGTGTAAGTGTATTTTCACCCAAAACTTGCCTTATTCACTAGGAAAATGCATGAAACTACCCTAAAACAGTAAAGAAAAGGTCAGTGAAACTGGCCTAGATGTCCTGGCATCACAACACCAAACTTAAAGCTTGCTTGTCCTTAAGCAAGTACTGAAACATAAGAAAAATGAAATGAAAGAACAAGAAGATAAAATGGAAATAGCATTCCTGTTTCATGGAGTTTCATGCATAGCAACTTAGGTTCTTTCCTTTTAGGTTTCAAGCCTTTATCAAATCCCTAGTCACTCTCTTGATTGCGTCCCTTGAGGCTTCTTTTTTATTGATCCTTCTCTTTTTTTTTTCAAAGTTCATTTTTTCTTTTTGCGAGGTGCTTTGTAAGAGGGCGACTCTTTATGATAAGCTTTCAGCCAACACTCCCAAACCGGTTGGTTTTAAGGTGCTAGGTGTTAAGACACCCCTAAGGACTTACTCCCTCAAGTCTCTTTCCCTCATACATACACACCACAGGCACATGGTTTGTTATTCTTCTTTCTTGAGACCTTGGTGTCCAGCACCTCTTTGGGTTACTAAGTGCTCTGTAACAAGGGTTACTCTTGATAGTGGACTTTCAGCTGATAATCCTGGATTAGTTAATCCAAGTTACCAAGTGATAAGGCACCCCTAAGAGCTTATTCATCCAAGTATATCCCTTGTACATAAACACCACAGGCACTTGCCTCAATTTTGAAACCCTTGGTGCCTAGCATTGTTTCTTATTGTGTTCCCTTTCTTATTTTCACTTGTATTACTCTTTTTCTTTTCTTGTTGGGATCTTATTGTTTAGCTAGCCCCAAAGAATGTGTCTCAAACATAGGACTTAGGATGGATAGTTGCTTTCTTTCCTTTCTTGGTGAACCAACTTAGCTTACTAATTATCCTACCACAAACATTCAGAATGCACTTCACAAAATGACTCCACTCTTGTTCTTTCCATAACATTTTCTTTTAGATAAACTTAGAGAGACAAGCATACAAGTAAGGAAGATGGAAGTGAGCATTCAAGACATTAAGCTCAATAACCTAGACCTAAGCAATGAAACTTAAATGCATAATTAAAAATTCTAAACTACCATGGAAGCATGTTCTATTTCATACATGATTTTCCTTATTTAAAGCTTTGAAAAAGAAGGTAAACTAAGAGGGAACTTCACCACCTTTCACTTGTTGGTATGCTCATTCTCTTCTGTTCCCTTGCCATTTTTAGATTCGCTTTGTCCACTTGTGCTTCCTCTCATCCGATTTGCTCTAGCTAATTTCCAATCCTCTAGTGCCTTCCTTACCGATTCATAACTTTGTTCAACCCTTTCTCGCTCCACTCGTGCTAATTCATCCTTTACATCCTCATATTTTGTGATTCCTGGATGCAAATTAGGCAATTGTCCGACTAGATATCCAAGCCTGGCTTGGGTATTCACATGGTATCCAGTCCCACTCATGTAGACTCCTTCCGAGAATGTTCTATATTCATCGAAAAGATCTGCTTGTTCTCTTTGTTTCCTATGCATCTCATGAATGTGTGCTCCTTGATGTGCTTGGATGTTGATTAGCCTTTGGGTGGCTTCTTGTTGTTGATCGTGTTTCTGATTCAGGTTGTGGAAGGATTTACTCCATTGTCTTCCTTATTCCAATTGCTGATCCATCAGTTGTTTTTGCCATTCCCCTTGTTAATTCATCCATATAGAAAGTGACTCTTCATGGCGATCCCTTGATTGTATTTGGAGCTCCCTTTGCACCTCTTGATTTTCCATGCATTGCCTAGATAAGGTGTCAATAGCCTCCTGCAGTTGGTGCATGCTTAGGGTGGCTGAAACTTGCTCTTGTGGATGTTGTTCTTCTTCAGCTTGATGAGCTAGCCTCTTCCGTACCCTTCGTGGAGGTAATGGAGTTGCAGCAGCGTGCATCCGGCGATAAGTGAGTGGAAGACCAACCTTTATCCACTCAGGGTTTTCATCTTCGAATATCACCCTGGCCAGTTTGCAAAGGCGGAAGATAGTGCTAGGATAACCCAACTTTCCTCCAGAGTCACTCTTCTCGGCGAGCTTCCGAATGCCTTGAGCTATGAGTTCATGAACCTTGATCTCTCCTCCCTTCATTATACATTGAACCATCGTTGCTCTCTTGAGGTTCACTTCCGAGTTGTTTCCAGCTGGAAGAATGGATCTCCTTACAAGTTCGAACCATCCTTTAGCCTCAGGGAGAAGATCTCCTCTTTTTATAAATTTCGGCTTCCCCTTGGGACCTCTCTCCCAATCTACTCCTTGCACACATATATCCTGTAGAATCTGGTCATAATCGGGGTTTTGGTCCATTCTCGAGTGATAGCTCTCCTATTCAAAGGGTATGCTTCTCAATTTCAACACTCTCATGATAGTCATGGGGCTAAAGTCTACCACGATCCCTCTCACAAAACTTGTGTATGAGTCATCCTTCTTGTCTTGCCTAACTGCATTTGCATAGAATTCTCTTACTAGAGTGGCATTCACCCTTGTGACAGGGTCGGTGAGGAGCTCCCATCGGCGTTGTTCCACCTTTTCTAAGATTTCTGGGCACTCGGCTTTTGTGACTTGAAAGCCTAGTTCATAAATGATTTCCTTCTCAGTCATCCACCCATATTGAAGTGCATGATAGAAGGTTCTAAATCGCACTTCATCAAAAGGAGGATGCTCTATGGGTCCCTTCCCTTTTTGCCTCTTGGAGCTTGATGATGCCATGAGTGAGGATCAGTTTGCGAAGATGGTGAAGGCTATGAGGGTGTATGTGAAGCTTTGGTGGAAAGTGATGTGTGTATGACCGAAAGGAGGGAATGAGAATGGTGAGCATGAGTGTGTATGGATAGGTTGTGTGTAGAAGTTTAAATATGAAGATGGCAATTGATTGAAGGGTGTGGATTGATAATGGTGTTTGATAGTGGACGGTTGGGGTTTTGAGATTGAATGAGCACAAGGATCACCTCCTTTATGGGGGTCTTGGTTCGGTCCTTGATAAACTCCGATTTCGTGGTTTATATTGTGCTTATTTTGAGGGATTTATTCACCTTTTCCCACATTTATTCAATTAAATAGCATGGTTTCGTAATTCTCCTTTGAATTGTGCTTGAATGTAAAAACATACTTTTTAGGCCTTAAATCGGTAATTTTAATTCATTTTAATTCCATTCGATGCCTTGATGTGTTTGTTAAGTGATTTCAGGTCCATAAGGCAAGTATTGGATGGAAGAAATGAAGAGAAAAGCATGCTAAGAGGAGAATGCATGAAGAAACAAAGATTTGGAATGCACCAATGGACGCGCACGCGTACAAGGCGCGCACGCGCAAAAGTGGTTTTCGACAAGGACGCGCACGCGTACATACCGCTTCCGCGCGGATGAGGATTTGCCAATCGATGCGCATGCGCACATGGCGCGCACGCGCCAATACTCTTACTTGGCCCACTTAAAGGCAAAACGCTGGGGGCGATTTCTGAGCTGCCCAGGTCCAAATCCAACTTGTTTCTGAGTGTATTTCATGCAGAATTGAAGTCCAAGCAACAGGGGGAGCAATTAATTGTAGGGTTTAGCATCATGTAGGTTAGTTTCTAGAGAGAGAAGCTCCCTCTTCTCTCTAGAATTAGGTTAGGTTAATTTCCATCTTAGATCTAGTTTTAATTCATGCTTTGATTTACTTTTCTTTTATAATTCCTTGTTCCTCTACTATTTCTCTCTTTAATTTTGTATCTCATTCATGTAATTCTCTACTTTTATGTTGATGCATTTTTGTTCTTCTATTTTCAATTCAATGCAATTTATGATTCATGCTCCTTTATTGTTGATTTGGATTTGTTGTTCTTTAATTCATTGCAATTGAGTAGTGTAGATTTACATTCCTTGCAATTTTACTATGCTTTCCTTGTATGCCTTCCAAGTGTTTGATAAAATGCTTGGCAGGATGTTAGAGTAGATTTTGAGCATTCTTGGCTTTGGAAAGAGTAATTGGGCAATCTTGAGTCATGAAAACCCAACTTATGTTGGTGATCTAGAGTTGTTAGCTAGTATTGTTTCCATTGACGCTAATCTTTTGCTAATTTAATTAGTGAGTTGATTAGGACTTATGGAAGATTGTTTTCATTGACGCTAATCTTTTGCTAGTTTAATTAGTAAGTCGATTAGGACTTTTGGATTGAGATTAGCTAGTCTCATTAGACTTTCTCCCTATTTGTTGGAGTTGACGTAATGAGATAAATTCTTGTTTATTATTGTGATATGATTGGTTAATCTTGTTTGACTTTCTCCCGATGTGTTGAGTTGACTAAATAGGATGAACTAATCATTGCATGACTAGGATGGAAAGCCTATGATCTCAATCCATTGCTATGAATGTCTCTCTTTATTACTTGCTTTCTTTGATTACTTGCTCAATTTACTTTTCTTGTCTTTTTATTTTATTGCCCCTCTAATCAACCAAAACCCCCCTATAACCCTCATAGCCAATAATCATACACTTCATTGCAATTCCTCGTGAGACGACCCAGAGTCTAAATACTTCGGTTAATTTTCAAGTGGGGTTTGTTACTTGTGACAACTCAAATTTTTGATGTGGGAATTGTTTGTTGGTTTAAAACTATGCTTACAACGAAGTAATTCTTTCTATAAGAAGAAAATCTAGACCGACACTCAAAACTCATTATCAAAATGGCACCGTTGCCGGGGAGTTGCAATGGTGTTATATTATTGGTTATTGTATATATTGTGAATAGCTTTGTTTTTGGTTTGTTTGTTGATTTTTGCTAGTTGTAGGATTTAGTTTTCTTCATTTCTTGTTAGCTTTTGTTTTTATTTTCTCTTTCACTATGAATTCTCATTTTAGCTATGAGTGTGATTACAACTATGTTGTAGGAAATGGGAACTTCAATGAAGATGTGTATCAAGGATGGGATAACCAAAGGTGGAAGGAGCCATATGCATATGATCAATCCTCATGGCAACAACCTCCACCAATGCACTATAAAGAAGAGCCATTCTATGATGCATGCCAATTCAATGGTTATGGTGAATCCCCTTGTGACTTTCAAGAACCACCACCATATGCCTATGAGCCATATCCTCATCATAGCCATCAACCATACTCACAAGCCCCTTCTTACCAACCATCTTCATATGACCCTAATCCATATCCATCCTACCAATAACCATATGAGCCATATGAACCACATATAGAGCCACCACCATCCCAACATCAATACTTTCAAGAGCCACCCCCTCCATATTATTACCAAGATGAACCACCTCTAATGTATAAAAATTTCCAACCACAAGATGAATACTACTTTCCACCACAACCTCCCATGGAAGAATATTCATGCCCTCCAATCCAAGAGTCATATGATCCTACCCATGATATCCAAGAAGAACAAGAGTCAAGGGATCGTTTCAAGGAGACATTAGATCAATTTCAAGCAACCATGGAGTGTTTTGTGCAACAAATGGAAAGAATGGAAAATATTGAACCACCACAACCTTACCAAGAAGAACCACCTTCCAACTACAATACCCTTCCCTCAAACGATGAACTCTCTCTTCCACCATCACCTTCCAATGAAGACTTTATGCTAGAATTAAGGGATCTTGAATCTCATATCTTAAGGCAACAACACGAGGAGGATGAAAATAGATTTGAGGAGTTAAGAGTAAAAACGGCTATCATGGTAGAAGCCATTAGCAACATCGTCTCATCCCGCCTAAGCCTATGCGATCAAGGCACTCCCTTTGTGGAATGTGGAGATACAACCAAGAAGCTTAGCGAGGGAGTGAACTTAAAGCTCAAGGGTGAAGAAGAGGAGTTAAAGCAAGAAATGCAACAAGAGGAGGAGGTAGGGATTATTGAACAAGGGGAAGAAGTGGTTGAAGACTTAGGAGATGCGGAACCTCCTTGGGAATATAGAGTTGAAGAAAATCCCTCCAAAATGATTAAAATTGATGCTAGGGAGGAAAGTGCACACCTTCCAAGGCATATTCCATATGAAGCCGTGCATGGGATAGAGCAAGCATTGAGTTCCCTTGGTGAGGAAGATCAAGCACCAAGTCTTAGTGGTGAAGAATCCTTTGAAAATGAAGAACCTTCGCCCATTGGATTTGATAGCAATGTGGAGGTAAATCTCTCTCATCCTCCCATTTATGATTTGTGTAAGGGAAAATGTTTGGATAAAATTGTTGAACAAAGGATTGAAATTAAGAGATCTTGTGGAGAGGTGGAAGTCCTTAGAAAAAAGAGGATGGGAATTGAATACGCCTTGTCAAGACCCTTGGAATCACCTTTGCCTAGGTTGCCATCTACACCTTCATTTGAGTGGGTGAAACTCACTTCTATTAGCTTTATTATCCCACTTGAATATGGTTTGCTTGAGATGGATGGCCAACTTAGGATGCTTTGTGGGATGAAGCGTAAAAGAAAGATGTTTCGTGGTTGGCGTTGCAAATCAAGGCTCATTATGGTTGATGCATCAAACATGATATATAAAGGTTGGAGTAGTGCTCACCTAGATGGGTCTAGGAGGATTGTTGGTCACTTTATAGAGAATTCATCTCTCTTGCCACCTGGAGGAAATCACCATGATCAACTCAAGGGCGGGTGTGAAAACAAAGTGTGGGATCCCAGATCACACAAGGAAGATCAACTTTGGGAGCCTACGGTTTGTGAAGAACTCCATCAAAGCTTGGAGTTATTAACTTTGAATGATGAAGCACAATGGAAGTCCAAGCATTGGTGGATGTTCAAGGATGGATTCAAGCACAAGCCACCTTGATAGGAGCTCCCCATAAGTCCAACTTAAGGACAATAAACAAAAGTGCTAGGTGGGAGACAACCCACCATGGCAAACTCTTTCCCTTTTCCTCTTTGTAAATATTGGTAAAATAGGTTTAATTTCATGTTTTGTTTAGTTTGATGAGTTTATTTGGGAGTCTAATAGGTTAAATAAGGTTTTATGATGTTTTGGTAGCTGTTTGGAGGTTTGGAATGCTTGGTTTGGTGCAAAAACATAGAAAAAATTTTGAAAAACAGAGCACCATCCACGCGCATGTGCACTCCACGCATACGCGTGCCCAAGTAATTTCGACCATCCACGCGTCCGCGCCATGTACGCGTACGCGTGGATTGAATTTTCCACCCTCCATACATTTTCCCGAGAGTTGTGCCTGGAGTGTGCCAACTTTGTGCCTAAAGGTACGCGCACGCGCAGCTTGCGCGGATGCGCCACTCTCGAAATAAACCACCGATGCGCAGGCGTGTCGCACGCGTACGCCCCGCTTCCATTTCATCCATCCACGCTTACGCGCACATGACGCGCACGCATGGATTTCTCTGTTTCACTCACCTTCTTTTCTTCTCTTCTTTCCATTTCTTTCCTTCTTCTCTCTTCTCTTCTTTTCTTTCCACCCTTCAAACATCATCCAACACTACCAAGCATCATATAACACCATTTCTTTTAGTTAGTTAGTTAGTTTAATTTTTGTTTTCCATTATAAGTGTTGAATTACTAATCTTGTTTACTATTTACTGCTGCTTATTACTGACAGGATGTTAGTTTAACATCATTATTGTTAATTGTCATTGTTGGATTTCCTTGTTGAGGTTGTATTTGGTTACTTGGTTTAGAGCCTTCCATGCTTAACACTTGTGAATACCAAGTACTTGTTACATTGCCTTCATGCATCTTACCTCCTTGAATTGCATGTTTTGGCCACCATGCATTCATCATCTATTGTTAGGCAATTGTACATTATCAATGCATTTTTTAGGATGTGTGTTCTAATTGAGCATCACCTATTCCATGCATTGAGATTTTGGAATTGTGAATTTAGATCGAAAGCTTACCTAGTGACATATTTTTGAGCTTTTCAAGCTTTGTGGACCATGCTTGCTATGTGATTGATTTCCACTTCTATCTTTTTTTTCCTAAATTCCATAGCATTCATGTGTTTCACCTCTATGTCACTTAGGTGTTGCAACAACTTCAATATGTGTCACTGTTTGATATGTGAGCTCTTTATACCATTTTGTTCACTAAGTCTATTTACACATCAATCAATGTCCATTCATTATCCAATTTCACAATCGCTTGATTTTTGCTTGAATGCTTTTATGCTTCTTCACCACTTGTTGGGTTGTTTTAGCCTACAAGTCTTTTAAAGTATCTCAAGCACACTAGAATGAGTGAAGTGCATGTTCTCTTTTATATAATTATGACATGACTTTTTGTACTAATGTGTGTGTATTCTAAACCGCGCGCAATTTTAGAACTCACACACTTATTTTTCATTAATGTCACACTAATTCACTCACTCCATTCTAGTGGTTCTTACCTCATTCCAACAATTCACGCTTCCTTGCTTTTGTATTTTCTCATCTTGCGGTGTTTATTTTGTTTTTCATGATTGATGCACCACAAGCAAAACAAAAATGGAAGCGGAAGGAAGAACACGCAGCACCGGTTGACCTACCAGCTGAAGGTAGCAACTCGGAAAGTCGCCATATCCCCTTGCTCATCTTTGAGTGCAATGAGGACGGTGTAAACTTTTAAGTGTGGGGAGGTCGTCCGACCACTCGGCGTTTTTGGGTAACAAGTTTCTAATCCCAACACTTTTGCACTTCATTTTAGGATTTTTAGTTGCATTTTCTCATTTTTCATGTGTATATATTAAGCTTAGTCAAAATCATGATATTTTCCAAGAATTTTTATCTACAGGGCACCCCAATTGATTGAAAAAATTTTTTTTTTAGAACTTGCTTGAATTATACAATTGTGGATCATGTTTTTGAGCTAAGAACACAAGCATGTGAGACTTGAGCCTTAATTGTGTGGTTACATCATATAACCACTTATTTTCATTCTGGTGTGTATTATTCTCTTCCTATGACTGTAATCTTTGATTTGTTTGATTCTTTATGTCCATTACTTTGTGTATACATACATTTATATGATTGAGGCCATTGTTTCAAATAGCTCACTTACCCAAATAGCCTACCTTTTATCTTCCATTGTTAGCCAATTTTGAGCCTATGCTTAACCCACTTATTCTTAATTGTAGTACATTACAAGCCTTAAGTGAAAATAATAAATGTCCCTTATTTGGATCTTTGATTAGCTTAGGCTAGTGAGAGTGTTTATCATTTGATTTTGGGAGAGTTGGAAACATTGGGTAGAGATAAAAGTGTGTTTACATTTTTGTTGAAAAATCATGGGAATTGGGTACATACTCATGTATTAATCATGTGTAAACCGTATGCATTGATGTTCTTGTATATATTTTAGTTTGAAAGAAAAAAAGAAATGGGAAAAACAAAAAGGAAAAAAATATACATATATATATATATAAGAAAAAAAATATAGAAATAGAAAAAGAAAGAAAAAAGAATTGTAATAAAAAGGGGACAAAAATACCCCAAAGTGAAGTTCAATAATAATCAATGCATATGTGGAGTGATCAAAAATAGAATGCATGAGTATGTGAAAAAGTGAAAAAGGGATAGTTAGGTTAGCTTAGAATTGTATAGGTTATCATAGGTTAGGTGGGAAGTTTAAGTTAATCAAAGATTCAAATTTCAAGTTCACTTGACCATATGCATCCTACCTTGACCATAGCCCCATTACAACCTATGGAAAAGCCCTCATGATATTTGTATGCGTGCATGAAGTAATTGTTGATTGTTAGATGAGGAACAAATCTTGGAACGCATGATTAGGGAAGAATTGAGTGAATCAACCCTATATACTTGAGTGCCTAGAGTGGATACACATCCGATGAGGGTTCAATCGCTCAATTACGTGTTTCCACCCATGATCATCTTTTCATGCAAGTTGGTGAACTCTTTCAATGATTCAATCCAATTGTGGTTCGCTTGATTGCTAGTGCCTTAGCCCTTGTGCTTGCACATATATCCTTGGAGATTGATTTATTTTGACTAAGCTATTGCATCATATAGATAGATTGCATTTAGTTAGTAGTTTGCATTGAATAAATATGTTACCTTTTTGCTTCTTTTTCGATTTTAGCATGAGGACATGCTTAGCTTAAGTGTGGGGAGATTTGATAAACCCCGATTTCGTGGTTTATTTTGTGCTTATTTTGAGGGATTTATTCACCTTTTTCCACATTTATTCAATGAAATAGCATGGTTTCGTAATTCTCCTTTGAATTGTGCTTGAATGTAAAAACATGCTTTTTAGGCCTTAAATCGGTAATTTTAATTCATTTTAATTCCATTCGATGCCTTGATGTGTTTGTTAAGTAATTTTAGATCCATAAGGCAAGTATTGGATGGAAGAAATGAAGAGAAAAGCATGCTAAGAGGAGAATGCATGAAGAAACAAAGATTTAGAATGCACCAATGGACGCGCACGCGTACAAGGCACGCACGCGCAAAAGTGGTTTTCCACAAGGACGCGCACGCGTACATATCGCTTCCGCGCAGATGAGGATTTGCCAATCGACGCGCACGCGCACATGGCGCGCACGCGCCAATACTCTTACTTGGCCCACTTAAAGGCAAAACGCTGGGGGCGATTTCTGAGCTGCCCAGGCCCAAATCCAACTTGTTTCTGAGTGTATTTCATGCAGAATTGAAGTCCAAGCAAAAGGGGGAGCAATTAATTGTAGGGTTTAGCATCATGTAGGTTAGTTTCTAGAGAGAGAAGCTCCCTTTTCTCTCTAGAATTAGGTTAGGTTAATTTCCATCTTAGATATAGTTTTAATTCATGCTTTGATTTACTTTTCTTTTATAATTCCTTGTTTCTCTACTATTTCTCTCTTTAATTTTGTATCTCATTCATGTAATTCTCTACTTTTATGTTGATGCATTTTTGTTCTTCTATTTTCAATTCAATGCAATTTATGATTCATGCTCCTTTATTGTTGATTTGGATTTGTTGTTGTTTAATTCATTGCAATTGAGTAGTGTAGATTTACATTCCTTGCAATTTTACTATGCTTTCCTTGTATGCCTTCCAAGTGTTTGATAAAATGGTTAGAAGGATGTTAGAGTAGATTTTGAGTATTCTTGGCTTGGAAAGAGTAATTGGGCAATCTTGAGTCATGAAAACCCAACTTATGTTGGTGATCTAGAGTTGTTAGCTAGTATTGTTTCCATTGACACTAATCTTTTGCTAATTTAATTAGTGAGTTGATTAGGACTTATGGAAGATTGTTTCCATTGATGCTAATCTTTTGCTAGTTTAATTAGTAAGTCGATTAGGACTTTTAGATTGAGATTAGCTAGTCTCATTAGACTTTCTCCCTATTTGTTGGAGTTGACGTAATGAGATAAATTCTTGTTTATTATTGTGATATGATTGGTTAATCTTGTTTGACTTTCTCCCGATGTGTTGAGTTAACTAAATAGGATGAACTAATCATTGCATGACTAGGATGGAAAGCCTATGATCTCAATCCATTGCCATGAATGTCTCTCTTTATTACTTGCTTTCTTTGATTACTTGCTCAATTTACTTTTCTTGTCTTTTTATTTTATTGCCCCTCTAATCAACCAAAAACCCCCTATAACCCTCATAGCCAATAATCATACACTTCATTGCAATTCCTCGTGAGACGATCCGGAGTCAAAATAATTCGGTTAATTTTCAATTGGGGTTTGTTACTTGTGAAAACTCAAATTTTTGATGTGGGAATTGTTTGTTGGTTTAGAACTATGCTTACAACGAAGTAATTCTTTCTATAAGAAGAAAATCTAGACTGACACTCCAAACTCATTATCAGTCCTCAAGATTGTCCACTCCCAATGTTGCATGGCAACACTTCCAAGGACATTCCCTATGAAGACAAGTGTGAAATTCCCTTGGTGTAGTGGCCGAATCTCCTTTCCTCAATTGTCCTATCAAGTACCATCAATGTCCTTTTTGATTCCCTATATACGAAAAGTAAATGCAATGGGTTATTTAAAACTTTTGGTGGGAAGAAGTGTGAACTAATAAAATATTTCTTTTTCTTTTTCTTTTGTTTCTATATGACTAAATGTTTTCCATGAAAGCAAATTAATCAAACATTAAGCTTCCCATGCATGCACGTTGGTACACCAAACTTGTTTGTAATCTCATAGTGCAATAAGTTTGGGGAATGAACTTTCCTCATAAGGTGTGTTCAAACCACACTTGTTATGCTTTGAACACCAAACTTATCATGTACTATAAGTTACATATAAAGGGGCTTTATGTTAGTCGTCAAAATTAATTTGAAATTCCATGGAAATTGCCTTATTGCTATTATTAGAAATTTAAGAAAGGAGTTATAGAGCATGGGTTGCCTCCCATGAAGCGCTTCTTTAACGTCATTAGCTTGACGGTTGTCCCTTGTCAAGGTGGTTGATAGTGCTTGAAGTCCTCCCCTCTTGCAGTGAACCTATGTCCATTAGCCTTGTTGATAAGCTCCATATGTTCTAAGGACATGATTTTATTGATGGTATATACTGGGGGAAGCTGAGATGGAATAGTGGGGAGGTGAGGTGGTATAGATGGAAAGTATGTAGAAATCACTTCATCACCTGGTGAGAAATTTTTTGTAGGAATTTTCTTATTTCTCCATCCCCTTGGAACTTTCTTCTTTGTTTACATTGATGTTGTCTTGTTTTCTATGGATTCTTTCTCTAGGGGATTCTTGTTATTGATCTTGCATGACTCTGATGGTTCTGGTTCCCTTTGGATTACCTTTGAATGTTTTTCTTCTTGACTATATGGCTTCCCAACTAATGGGGCTTGCAATTGTGTTGTTTCTGCTTCAATGCTTGTTTCTTACATCAATGCTTCCTTGGTTGGCTTCTCCATCAACTCTCTGTTATCATGATTTGTTTCTTGTGAGAGGTTGAAAACATTGAAAGTGAGCTGCTCATCATGTATTCTCAACACTAACTCTCCTCGTTCTACATCTATGAGTGCTCTAGCAGTGGCTAGGAAGGGTCTTCCCAGAATGATGGGGTAAATAGAATTCTCATCTATTTCAAGAACAACAAAATCTGTAGGAAGATAGTAGCTCCCAACCTTCACTAGCATATTTTCAACCACCCCTATTGCTTGTTTTTGAGTTTTGTCAGCCAATGTGATAATTACATCAGTAGGAGTTAGTTCATTGATTTGAAGCTTCTTCATGAGGGAGAGAGGCATTAGGTTGATGCTTGCTCCCAAGTCACAAAGCCCTTTGTCAATCATTGTTTCTCCTATGGCACAAGAAATGTGGAAACTCCCTGGATCCTCTTTCTTTGTGGGTGGCCCTGGTTGAATGAGAGCACTACAATCTCTATTCATCTTGATTGTTTGTCCACCCTTCAATGGACTTTTTCTGGCTAGTAGCTCCTTTATATACTTGATGTAGAAAGGCATCTGTTGGAGGGCTTTAATGAATGGTATATTTACATCTAGAGATGCAAACATATCAAGAAACCTTGAGTACATTCTCCCTGCTACACCACCTTTAAGCCTGTGGGGAAAAGGTGCATATGGGTTCAATACCTCCTTCTTCTTTAGCTCTTCCTTGGATGTAAGCTGAGTTGCACAGCTTCCTTCCTCTTGGCTTTCCTTTTGGTTTTTTTGGAGGTGTTCTACTCCATTCATACTCCCCTTATCACTTGTAGTTATCATTTTGTATTCTTCCCATCTCACTTTCTTTGTTTCTCCTCTTGGATTCTTCTCTGTATCACTGGGGAATCCATCAGTGGGTTTGGGAATTTGTTGAGATAGGTACCCTACTTGGGACTCCAATCTCTTGATGTTTTCTCCTTGGTTCTTGATATTATCTCGCACTTATTCCTTAAACACTTTGTTGTCTTGGACTTCTCTGCATATGTTTTCAAGTAGAGCCTCAATCTTTGAAAGCCTATCATCTGTTAATGATGGTGGGTTGAGATTAGGTGGTTGAGAAGGTTGGTTAGATGGATGTTGATAGTATCTCTGTGAGGTGTTTTGATGAGTAGCATTGTTGTTGGAATTGAAGTTGGGGCGTCTCTGATCTTGCCCTTGGTCTTGTTGATTTCCCCATCTAAAGTTGGGGTGATTTCTCCATCCAGAGTTGTAAGTTTTGGAGTATGGATCATGGACTTGTCTAGGTGAGTTTCCCACATAGTTGGCTTGCTCCCAGTCACCTTCTTCTCCTATGTTTACTCCTTCTTGAGTTGGTGATGAGGTGATGGCTGCTGCAACTTGGTTCACTTCCACCTTCTTGGTAAGATCTGCTAGCTACTTGGTGATCATCTTGTTTTGGGCTAACAGTGCATCCATGTGGTTCAGCTCCATTACTCCTCTAGTGTTACTTCTTTCGGAGGCATAGAAGTAGTCATTCTCAGCAACTGTTTCAATGACATCTATGGCTTCTTCAATGGTTTTCTTCTTGTTTAAAGAGCCTCCTGATGAAGATCCACAGCCTTCTTTGACTCATAGGAAAGACCTTCATAGAAGATGTGAAGTTGAACCCACTCATTAAACATCTCTGGTGGGCATCTCCTTGTCAAGTCTTTGAATTTCTCCCATGCTTCATAAAGTGTCTCACCATCTTGTTGTCTAAAAGTCTGTACTTCAGTTCTCAGCCTATTGATCCTTTGAGGGGGGTAAAACCTTGCCAAAAACGTGTTCACTACCTCTTCCCAATTAGTCAAGCTCTCCTTTGGGAAGGATTCAAGCCACTTGGATGCCTTGTCCCTGAGTGAAAAGGGGAACAAGAGCAGCCTATAGACATCGGGGTAGACTCCATTGGACTTTACTATGTCACAAATCCTCAAGAAGGTGATCAAGTGTTGATTAGGATCTTCTTGAGCACCTCCTCCAAATGAACAATTATTCTGCACCAGGGTGATAAGCTGAGGTTTTAGTTCAAAATTGTTGGCATGTATGGTGGGCTTCTGAATGCTGCTTCCACAGTTTCCTGGATTAGGATTGATATAGGATCCTAAGACCCTCCTTTCTTGCCCAGCCCAGTTTGCATGGCCTTCCCTGGCATGATTATGAGCTTCTTCTTCATGATTATTTTCCAAATTCTCTTCCATGTTGGGTTCAAAGTATTCTTCCTCTTCCTCAGCACCAATAATCCTTTTTCCTCTTGCCTCCCTTCTTAGCCTCCAAAGGGTTCTTTCAGGTTCTGAATCAAAAGATGTTGAGACTCCTTCTCTTTTCCCTGTCATACAACAAACAGATTACACAACAGGAGGTATAGTGAAGACTATTCTTGTTAGAGTAATTGTTAGTGTGAGTGATGCAATTTATCAAACAGTTAGTGGGTTAGTGAGCTGAATTATGATCAACTAAGAAAAAGAGAACAAAAAATAGAGAGGGTATAGGGGATGAGAAAGAAATTAAAAACGAACTAAGGTAAATTGACTGAATAGAAAAAAACGAATAACTAAATAAAAAAATTACTCAATCTAGTGATCTTCTAACTTAATCATTGTTGATTAAAAATCAATCCCTGACAACGGCACCATAAACTTGATGCATGAAAACTTGTCTCTCAACAAATTTCCCTTCGGCAAGTATACCGAATTGTCGCCAAGTAAAACTCACAATAGAGTGAGGTCGAATCCCACGGGGATTGATTGGTCAAGCAACTTTAGTTAGAAGAATATGCTAGTTGAACTAAATAGAATTAAGATTGAGATGCAGAAATTTAAATGACTAGAAAGTAAATAACAGAAATTAAAGTGCAGAATCTTAACTGGGGAGTTGGGGTAATAAGTAGGAAATTAAATGGCAGAAAGTAAATAGAATGGACAAGATCAGAAATGGGGAGGTCATTGGGTTTAGGAGATGTTGCATTCTCCGGATCAAGTTCATTCTCATCTCTTCCTCAATCAATGCATTCATTAATCTCCTTGGCAATCTTAAGTGATTGGATCCCAATTCCTTGGCAATCCAATCTCTCTAAGCTTGAACAATTACCTAATTCCTTGATTTAATTGCTCATGGGAAGAGATGAAAGTGTGGTCACTGATTATACCACATGTATTTCCAAATCAAAGTATTGGGATGATTAAATGTCACAATATCCATTCAAACCCCAATTTGGTCCAACATAAGAAAGCATTTCTAGCATGATTTCCTCATCCCTTTTCCAAGGTTCAAAGAAGATCCAATTATGGAGAGTTTCTTTTCCAAGACAACTAACCAATTGAATTAAGATCGAAAGCTTTCTAGTAAGATCAAGAGAAAAGAAAGAAGAAGAAGAATGAAAACTATAATTGATCCATCAAATTACAACAGAGCTCCCTAACCCAATGAAAGGGGTTTAGTTGTTCATAGCTCTAGAAATGAAAAATGGCAGAAAAGAAGAATCCATGCTAGAAGTACAGAAAAGTAAATATGCAGAGAGTAGTTCCCAAAAGTGCTAAGCTCCTCTCTAGTTCAAAACTACTCCTATATATACTACTCCTCATGATTTTCTAGTGAGTTCTTCAAGTCTTGGATTTGGGCTCTAGACCTTGAGTTGAAGCAATTCTCATCTTTAATGGGCCCAGCTTATAGAGAAATATGAATTTGGCTTGGGCATTTAGTGAGATTAACATTGAGTATCATTTTGGGTGCGAGAACGTTAGTGGCATTCACTTTTTCCACTAACGTTCTACCCTTATATACTCACGTTAATTCCAACGTTAGTATTCTTAACGTGAATACTAACGTTTCTTACTCAATCCTTGGCCAATGTTAATGGGATTCACTTTTCCCATTAACGTTGGCTTGTGCCCCTTTTCGCAAACGTTAATAGGAGTCACTTTTCCCATTAACGTTGCTTGCCTCTTTGCCCCTACGTTAGATCTCACGTTAGCTTGGCTAACGTAGCTCTTAACGTGGGTATCTATCACCTTCGAGAGCATTAGTGACACTCACCTTTGTCACTAACGCTCAAATTGCCTTAAGTCCCTACGTTAGAACCCACGTTAACTAAGTTAACGTGGCTCTTAACGTAGTAATGAAGCCATCTCCCAACGTTAGTGACAAAAGTGAGTGTCACTAACGTTGGTTCTTTGAATTCAACTCCACGTTAACTTTCACGTTAACAATCTTAACGTGAGAGTTAACGTAGGCAATGCTAATGATCCAACATTAGTGACAAAAGTGAGTGTCACTAACGTTGGCGTTGTTGATCCTCTTCCACGTTAGAGTTCACGTTAACTAAGTTAACGTGATTCTTAACATGGGGCATTGCCTAGTTTCCCAACGTTAGTGGTGTTCACTTTTACCACTAACATTGAGGAGAAACGTTATTGGAGTTCATGTTTCTCGTTAACGTGGAGTCTTCTTTTTCTTCTACGTTAAGTACTATGTTAACTTAGTTAATGTGGCTCTTAACGTAAGCTATGAATGGCTTCGCAGGCGTTATTGGTGATCGCTTTTCTCATTAACGTTGCAAGCTCTTTGCCATCCCACGTTAGTAGTCATGTTAACTAAGTTAACGTGAATGCTAACGTGGTTCTTCCATGCTTCATTTGTCCTGAAATCAAGCAATTAAAGTGCATCAAAGCTCTAGCCAAAGTCATGAGATTATGCATCATCAAATTATCATGCAATTCTGGCAAAAATCTTATGAAATTATGCAAAATTCACAATAGTTGCTTAAATGAAGGTGTAAGTGTATTTTCACCCAAAACTTGTCTTATTCACTAGGAAAATGCATGAAACTACCCTAAAACAGTAAAGAAAAGGTCAGTGAAACTGGCCTAGATGCCCTGGCATCACATCACTACTACGTTAAGAGCCACGTTAACTTAGTTAACGTGAGTTCTAACGTAGAGAATTTGGGCATTTGGAGCGTTAGTGACAAAGGTGAGTGTCACTAACGCTCTCGAAGGTGAGACACACCCACGTTAAGAGTCATGTTAGTTACACTAACGTGAACTCTAACATAAGAACAAAAGGCACCAAGCAACGTTAATGGGAAAAGTGATTCCCAATAACGTTCGCAAAGGGGTATAAGCCAACGTTATTGGGAAAAGTGAGTCCCAATAACGTTGGCCAAAAATTGAGAAGGCAACGTTAGTGGTCACGTTAAGACCACTAACGTTGGAGTTAACGTGGGTACATAAGGGTGGAACCTTAGTGGAAAAAGTGAATGCCACTAATGTTCTCGAACCCACAATGGCACTCAACGTTAATCTCACCAAATACCTAAGCCTAATTAATATTTCTCTGCAAGTTGGGCCCACTAAAGATGAGACTTACTTCAACTCAAGATCCAAAGCCCACATCCAAGACTTGAAGAACTCACTAGAAGATCAAGAGGAGTAGTATATATAGGAGTAGTTTTGAACTATAGAGAAGCTTGGCACTTTTGGGAACTACTCTCTATAGATTTACTTTTCTGCACTTTTAGCATGGATTCATCTTTTCTGCCATTTTTCATTTCTAGAGCTATGAACAACTAAACCCCTTTCATTGGGTTAGGGAGCTCTGTTGTAATTTGATGGATCAATTATAGTTTTCATTCTTCTTCTTCTTTCTTTTCTCTTGATCTTACTAGAAAGCTTTTGATCTTAATTCAATTGGTTAGTTGTCTTGGAAAAGAAACTCTCCATAATTGGATCTCCTTTGAGCCTTGGAAAAGGGATGAGGAGATCATGCTAGAAATGCTTTCTCATGTTGGACCAAATTAGGGTTAGGGCGGATATAGTGACATGTAATCCTCCCAACACTTTGATTTGGAAATACATGTGGTATAATCAGTGACCACACTTCATCTCTTCCCATGAGTAATTAAATCAAGGAATTGGGCAATTGTTCAAGCTTATAGAGATTGGATTGCCAAGGAATTGGGATCCAATCACTTAAGATTGCCAAGGAGATCAATGAATGCATTGATTGAGGAAGAGATGAGAATGAACTTGATCCGGAGAATGCAACATCTCCTGAACCCAATGATTACCCCATTTCTGATCTTACCCATTCTCTTTACTTTCTGCCATATATTTTCATGTTCATTACCCCAAATCCCTATTTAAGATTCTGCACTTTAATTTCTGTTATTTACTTTCCAGTCATTTAAATTTCTGCAGGTTCTCAACCTAATTTCTGTTTAGCTCAACTAGCATATTCTTCTAACTAAAATTGCTTGACCAATTAATCCTTGTGGGATTCTACCTCACTCTATTGTGAGTTTTACTTGACGACAATTCGGTATACTTGCCAAAGGGAAATTTGTTGAGAGACAAGTTTTCATGCATTAATAATAACATGAATCATTTTTTGGTGGTGGGCAATATCCCATGTAATATGATTGATCAAAATTTGAGGTAAACTTCATTCTTACTTGAAAATACTTTGTATCAAACACAATCACGAAGAGAAATTGAAGTTCCTTATGTCACAAATAAGGAATCCTTAGTGAGGTAATAACACAAATAAATTATTGGCAAGAGAAAATAAAGAAACAAAAGCAAGTAAAAAAAATGTCTAATATGGAAAATCAACCAACCGGTAATTTGTTAATCACAATTAATCCCCGACAATGGCGCCAAAAATTTGATACGGAAAAATTAATCCGTATAACTACCGGCAAGTGCACCGGGTCATATCAAGTAATAAAACTCATAAGAGTGAGGTCGATCCTACGAGGATTAAAGGATTAAACAAGCAAAGTTGATTGATTAATCTAGTTAGACGGTTTAATTTGGAGTGATGAGCAACAAGAAATGTAAATGACTAGAAATTAAATGAAAGCAATAAAGAGAAAGAAAGTAAATAGCATGAATGTAAAATACAAGAAAGTAAAGTGCTAGAAATGTAAAGTACAGGAAATGTAAAGTACGGGAAAGTAAAGCGCAACAAAGAAAATAACTAGAATTAAGAATAAAAAAAACATTGGGATCAAGAGATATAGCATTCTCAAGATCAGCAATTCTCATCTCCACTTCAATCATGCAATCATTGATCTCTTGGAAAATCTTAAGTAATCAAACCCAATCTCTTGGTGATTTGATTTCTCTTAACTTGATCAATTATCAATCTCTTGATCTAATTGCTCATGAAAAGAGATGAAGTTCAATTTCTAATTTAAACACCACACAACCCTTAAGATTTCAATTCAAAGTGGTTACATGTCACATACCGGACTAAGAATTATCAATCAAGAGAGGTGTGAGAGAAGAGCCTCAAACTAAATTCCATGACTCCTTTCTCAAGTTCGTCATGGAATTCAAATAGATCTTATCCCTCTCTCGATAGTAATTAGATCTTTAAAGCACAAAGACTCTCTCTAAAGAAGCAATGAAAAAAGAATTAAAGATGAAGAATGAAAATAAATTAACCCATTAAATTGCAATAGAGCTCTCTTTCCCAATAGAAAGAGTTAGTGACTCATAACTAAATATTTACAATGTAAGAAAAAATAGAAGAGAAGAAAAATGTATGTTAAGAGAGGATTCCGAAGACCCCCTCCCCGTCTGTCTAATTAATGATGAAACTAAGGCCTATATATATGCTATCCTAAATTACAAACTCAAATGGAATTGAAAGCAATTTTCAATCAAATAAAAATGAACTATTCTAGATGTTTCTTGTGGCCTTGATTGAGTGATATTTGTGGGCTTGCTTGCATGATTTTGTAGTGGACCTTGAATTAATTTAATTGAACCAAAATAAAGCAAGTGCATAACCAAAACAAGGTACTTTTGTCACACGAAGGGCATCTTCCGTGGGTACAAATTGTCATTTATTCTATATAAGTATATAACTTCTACAAAATAAACATATCACACATAAAATCTAGGGAGATATCTAGTTCAACTTATTAATTACACATTCTGTCTTGTCAAATTTGATTTTTTTTTTCACCAGAGACGAAAGTAGTGATTTTTCTCTATTTTTTGTTTTTCTTTTTTGGTGTTACATGAAAAAGGAGAAAAATGAATTACTAGCATTGAGCTCCGAACCACAATTATAAAGTCTTTTTTTCTGGTGTTTTGCGAATATAAGGAGAAAGCCCTCCAACCAATGACGAGGTCACATGATATCCATTCAAAACAAAGCAAAAGTCACAATGGGCAAAAGTTAGGCCAATTGTGATTGGACTGTTGATAGGGTGATCAAAGAGAATCAGAGAATACGAGAGACATAAAAAGTGAAGAGTGGATTTAGAAGATAATAGTGAAAGGATTAGTCAGTAGTGGCCATGTTAACAGCAATCCTTCCAGCGAAAAAATGATACTTTAACTGGCAAAAAGCGATCTCTAAATTAGAAGAAATGAAACCCAATAGAGTTCTAAAGCTCTCTAGGACACCCTTGCAATTTGAAAGAAAAACTTTAGTTGATTAACCTCTTAAATGTGATAAATGTTTCATAATGGAGCCACTTTATAAACTCTTTAAAGTACCTAACTTAAGCTATTATTAATAGATCATCAATTGAATTGGCATCCTCTCTCTCTAAAAACTTATGTCTCTATTAGGGTTTTGGAGAGTGTAGTGAAATAGTGTCCGTTTTCATCGTGCCTTTTGTCCGTCCTAGATTGTCGAATGATGACAAGTCATCTTATGCTAGTTTTGCTAGTATTTTTCTTTGCTTTTACTAGGTTTATTACACTTTCTTGCATGATAAGTAAGTGATTGGAGTGGAATTGTATGTGTATCATGGCTCAATCAAACATGGTTAATTTTATACAAAATTATGAGGTTTATGCACAAGTTAGTTGATTTTTATGAACCTTATGATTTTGGTGAGACTTTGACTGCTTGTTTGATTGATGACAAGTGAAGATATGATGAAAAAAGAAGGCAAAGAAGCAAGGTGCAGACGAACGCTACGTTCATTTGAAGAACGCCACGTCCACACGCGACGCGCAGGCGTACAAGGCGCTTCCACGTGGATGAGCAATTTGGAAATCTACGCGTACGCATGCATGGTGCGCACGCGTGGATTGAGGATTAACATTTATAAGAAATGAACACTACGTTCACTTGGAGTAAACGCCTGCGCTACTTTCAAGTTTGAATTCAAAGATGGACATCGACGCGCTTGCGTACATAGCGCGCACGCGTCTATATGACAAGAGTGGTGATGGGCGCAGATGCGTACATGATGTTGGATGTAGAAGGGGGATTTCATCATCCACGCGCACGTGCACTTGACACGCACGCGCACTTGACGCGCACGCGTGAATAGCGTTCATGGCGCGAACGTAGCGTTCACTTAATGAACGCTACCAAGGACGCGGACGCACGCATGTACACGCAAGCATGGTTGAGACAGAAGGCAGCATCGACGCGCACGCACGCAGTACGCGCACGCGTCGATGGGGGAAAAACGCAATGGACGCGCACGCACCAAGGGCGCGCACACGTCGGTGAATGAACGTAGCGTTCACTCTGAGAATGCTACGTTCTCCTGAAGCAAGCTTCGAACCACACCAGCTGAGAACCTATTCTGATCTGTTTCATCAAAGGTCAGAAAGCCCACTTTAAGTATTGGGATGACAAAATTAGAAAGTGTATAAATAGGAGAATATTCAATTTCAAAAATGCTCTCTTTTGAATTTTTTTATTTCTTTTTCTTTTATTTGAGATTTAGATTTGAGTTTATTCTTCAATTTTTCTTCTTCTTCTGCATTTTTATATTCTGTTTTGGGTACTAGAGCAATGATATACTAAACCCCATCTTCTTTAGGGGGAGGAGCTCTATTTTAATTCCCATGAATCAATGAAGTTCTTCTTCTTCTCAATTCATCTTTGTAGCTATTGGGTACCTTCTGTTTTGATTTAGAATTCTTCACTCTGGAAGGAGGTTGAATTCATGAATGCTTGTGTGAGCCTCGGAAGGGGAATCACTTGCATTAGAATTGGAGCTCTATCCTTCACTACTCTCTTAATCAACACCATTCGGGAGGAATTGAGATTTTGAGAGTTAGTGTGGCTTATGGATGAGAGAATCACACTTAACCTCTTCTCATGACAATTAGATCAAGGAGTTGACAAGATTGATTGTGATTTGAGAGATTGGATTGCCAAGGAATTGGGATCCAATCAATTTCAATCTGCCATAGATCTACTAGATGATTGAGAAAGGAGTTGAGACCCAATTGATTCACAAAGGATTATAGTATCTCTAATCCCTGATGAATCACTTTCTTTGAATTTCCTTCACTCTGAGTCCTCTACATTTGCTGCAACTTACATTTACTAGTTTTGTTTTGATTCCCAATACCCAAATCCCTTTATTATTCATGCAAATTTGAGTTTCCTTGTTATTTAGTATTTCTGCACTCTTAATTCCTGCATTTTAAGATTCAGCTCTTTACTTTTCTTGCACTTTAAATTTCAGTAAAATTTAGTTTTATGCTATTTACTTCCTGCCAATTTACTTTCAGCAATTTAAATTATTTGTCATTTACTTTCGGTTAAATCAATTCCACTCAATTCATCAATATTCGCTTAACTAAATTCATCACCTAATTAATGTTGCTCAATCCTTCAATCCCTATGAGATCAACCTCACTCTTGTGAGTTATTATTACTTGATGCGACCCGGTATACTTGCCGGTTAGTTCGTGTGGAAATTAGAATTTTAATTTTCCCCCATCAAGTTTTTGGTGCCGTTGCCGGGGATTGATTAGATTGACAATGATTAAGTAAGGTGATAATCTAGATTAAGTATTTTTTGTTTTTTATTTTTATTTTTACTAAGCATATTAACTGTTTGTGATTTTGTTCGAACTAACCTTAACCATACTCTAGCAATAGAGCGTTTTATTTTAGTTTTTGGTTTGTTTGTGTTGTATGCCAGAAGGAAGAAGAAGTGCATCTACATCTTTTGACTCTGAACCAGAAAGAACATTCTTGATATTGAGAAGAGAAGCAAGGGAGAAGGGAGTTGTTGGAGAAGAAGAAGCAGAAGAGGAGAACCAAGAAATGGAGGGTAACCTCCCCAATCCACCAGAAGAGGTGGCCAACAACAATGGTCAACCTCAGAGGAGGGTTCTAGCATCTTACACCTTCCCTAATCTAAGAAACTGTGGGAGCAATATACTCACCCCCAATGTTCATGCAAATAAATTTGAGTTGAAACCTCAACTTATCACTCTGGTACAAAACAATTGTTCCTATAGAGGAGGATCACTTGAAGATCCGAATCAGCACTTAGCTACCTTCTTGAGGATTTGTGATATTATCAAGACAAATGGTGTGCATCTGGACATCTATAAGTTGTTGCTATTTCCATTCTTCTTGAGAGACAAGGCAACTCAATGGCTAGAGATGTTTCCCAAAGAAAGCATCAACACTTGGGATGATTTGTTGAACAAATTTTTATCCAAATTCTACCCACCTCAAAGGATCATAAGATTGAAGACAGAAGTGCAAACATTCACTCAAATGGATGGAAAATCACTCTATGAGGCATGGGAAAGATACAAAGCTCTAATCAGGAAGTGTCCACCTGAGATGTTTAGTGAATGGGACAGACTTCAGAATTTCTATAAGGGATTGACCTTAAGAGCTCAAGAGCCTTTAGATTACTCAGCAGGAGGTTCATTATAACTCATAAAGACAGCAGAGGAAGTCCAAAATCTCATAGACACTGTGACCAACAATCAATACTTCTATGCTCATCAAAGGCAACGCCAACCAGTATAGAAGAAGGGTGTGTTGGAGCTAGAAGGAGTGGACACCATCTTGGCATAGAACAAGTTGATACACCAGCAAATCCAATAACAAATGGAGCTAATGACAAAGAGAATTGATGGACTTTAAGTGGTTGTAGCTAACACAGCAAGCCAACCCTCAAATGGATGGAGCCAAAGTAATGAAGCCTCTGAGAAAAGCAACTATGAGCAGCAGCTAGAATAAGTCCAATATATGCATAACACCTCAAACTCTTCTCAGAATGAATTTCATGGAGATACATACAATTCATCATTTAAGAATTATCCAAATTTGAGGTGGGTTGACAATCAGAATTCATGGCAAAAGAATCACAATTCCAACAACTCCTATAACACAAACAATCAACCTCATTCATCCACTAATACTAACCAATATAGAAAACCACAAAATTCTTACCAGCAACCCAACAACAACTCACAAACCCACTAAAATAACTTCTCCACACCACATTTCAATTCCCATAACGACCATTTCAACAACTCAAATAACTTCCAGCAACAACCATCATATCCCAACATACCATCCATTAACCACCATGAAACCAGGATCTCAGCTCTTGAGGCAACCTTACAAGCACTTGCTCAAACCACACAAGGTCTAGCAAAGGGGAAAGAGAATCTAATTAAGATTCAGGATAGATAAGAGGTCACCATGAAGAATCTTGAAAGATAAATAGGACAATTGGCCAGACAAGCTGAAAGGCCAACCAATGTTTTCCCAAGTGATACCATTCCAAATCCCAAAGAAGAATGCAAAGTAATCCAACTTAGGAGTGGAAAGACATTGGAAGGTGACAAGGCTAACAATAAAGAAGGGATGACAGCCGAGGAGAAAGACCAGGAGAAGCTCAATGAGAAGGAGGAATAACCACAAGCCTCAAAGAAGGGAAAAGAAGTCATGGAAGAGCACCCACAAGAGAAGAAGAAAGAGGTGAAGCCTTATACTCCCCCTCTTCCATATCCTCAAGGAGCTCATTAACAAGAAGAGAAGTTGGAATGAAAAGGAAACAGTGATCTTGACCCAAGAATGCAGTGCAGTAATTCAAAAGGAATTCTTGAGTTACTAATGTCCAAGGAATTGATGATTGGGAGCCATTAACTCTAGTTCTCACTAATTGAATTGGTGGAGAGCTAGGACCTATGGACTTGGATTGATATAGCTCATTTAACTTTCCTTTACTATTAGTTAGAGGATGACTTAATGGGATTGATCCTTGCCAATTCTCATGTTGTGGTTAGTGATAAAGATAGAGATCCTTGACCACCAAACCTTGCCAAGAGCTTTTCTAGTCATTTGATTTTCATTACCATTTACTATTCTTGCTTCTTATCTTAAAAAAACCCCAAAATATATCTTTACATAACCAATAACAAGAACACTTTCCTGCAATTCTTTGAGAGACGACCCGAGATTTAAATACTTCGGTTATCAATTTTATTAGGGGTTTGTTACTTGTGACAACCAAACTTTTGTATGAAAGGATTCTTTGTTGGTTTAGAAACTATACTTGCAACAAGAATTTATTTGTGAAATTCTAGGCCACGCAAGGAATCCGTTCATCAGCCCTCTATGGCTTGGACCCTAAGGAAAAAATTATTGAAGTTGTGGAAGGATTCATCAAACGTTGAAAAGACATTTCGCCCTTGAATAGCATGGAAGGATACCCATTGTTGTTTATTATTCTGAGCGCTAAATGGTTTGGTCAAATGGAAAAGATAGAAAATATCTTTAAAGAAGTCGAAAAGTCTAGCTCTCGGCTGACAAGTTGGTAAATTTTCATGAAACCCCTAGAGTTGGGGTGGAGCTGAAAAGGAGCAACTCGACAGTGCAATAGTACATCCATTTCAAAATCAGAAAAGGGGAAGGAAACCTTAAGGCGGGTAAAAAGACAATCATACATAAAGAAAAAATGAGGGTCAGAATCGGTAACCCTCCCGCAACAAACCCAGTCTTCAGGACCCGGGGCCACCAACTCGTATTTAGGCTCATCGGCCACTAAACTACAGATCTTATGGTGAGTGCGAAGTTCGGTAAGGTAGTCAGGTGTCTACTAAAGGTTTCTCATCAAGAACAGAATCGTCTACCCATCTTGAAAGGGTTTCAGGGACACGAAAAGACATTTTTCCAAAAAGGAAGTAAGTATAGAGGCGATAAGACCTATAAAGAAAAATAAAAAATCATCAAAAACAGGGCTCCCAAAGACAAGGTAGTCTTTTCCCAAAAGCAAAGCAAGAAAAAAGAACCACCAGATTACAACGATTGCATCTAACAATAAACTCGTAAGAATACCAACACCTCGTGCATACGAAGAAGTAGCAAAAAGTATGAAAATCTCCTCAAAACACGCAAAGCACAGAGATAAAGCGCTACACAAATAACAGAGGAAGACAAAAGAAAGACTAACCTTTTCTCTGTAAAATTAAGGAGAGGTAATTGCAGTAGTGGACGGCACGATGGAAGGCTAAAGAGATTTTTAAATATGAGAATGTAGGCAATAAAATTTTGAAGACGAAAGAAAACAAGGGAAAGAGAGGGATAAGTATTTATAACACGGCAGGGGCACAATGATAAAATGACGCAGTCATTAAAGAAACACACCATTACCAATGTAACTGCTCCCACGTGCGAATACGAAATCCCAAATGGATGCAACGTTTGATTAGACACGACGGTTGAAAAATTTGAAATCATGTCGATTTTAAAAATCACGTCGGTTCCTGGTGCACGAAATTGTGATCACTACAACTTCGCACAACTAACCAGCAAGTGCACTGGGTCGTCCAAGTAATACCTTACGCGAGTAAGGGTCGATCCCACGGAGATTGTTGGTATGAAGCAAGCTATGGTCACCTTGTAAATCTCAGTCAGGCAGACTCAAATGGGTATAGTGATAAACGAATAAAGCAATAAGATAAAGATAGAGATACTTATGCATATCATTGGTGAGAGCTTCAGATAAGCGTATGAAGATGCCTTCCCTTCCGTCTCTCTGCTTTCCTACTGTCTTCATCCAATCCTTCCTACTCCTTTCCATGGCAAGCTTATGGAGGGTTTCACCGTTGTCAGTGGCTACCTCCCATCCTCTCAGTGAAAATACGTCCCTGATGCTCTGTCACAGCATAGGCTAATCATCTGTCGGTTCTCAATCAGGCCGGAATAGAATCCAGTGATTCTTTTGCGTCTGTCACTAACGCCCCACCTTCAGGAGTTTGAAGCACGTCACAGTCATTCAATCATTGAATCCTACTCAGAATACCACAGACAAGGTTAGACCTTCCGGATTCTCTTGAATGCCGCCATCAGTTCTTGCCTATACCACGAAGACTCTGATCTCACGGAATGGCTGGCTCGTTTGTCAGGCGAGCACTCGGTTGTCAGGCGATCAACCATGCATCATGCAATCAGAAATCCAAGAGATAAACACTAGGGCCTCGAATGCTTGTAGAACAAGAATGGTTGTCAGTCACCTTGTTTATAGGTGAGAATGATGATGAGTGTCACGGATCATCACATTCATCAAGTTGAAGAACAAGTGATATCTTGGACAAAGAACAAGCGGAATTGAATAGAAGAACAATAGTAATTGCATTAATACTCGAGGTTCAGCAGAGCTCCACACCTTAATCTATGGTGTGTAGAAACTCCACCGTTGAAAATACATAAGAACACAGTCTAGGCATGGCCGTGAGGCCAGCCCTCAAATGATCTAAGAACTAGATGTCCGAAGATGAAAATACAATAGTAAAAGGTCCTATTTATAGAAAACTAGTAGCCTAAGGTGTACAAAGATGAGTAAATGACATAGAAATCCACTTCCGGGCCCACTTGGTGTGTGCTTGGGCTGAGCAATGAAGCATTTTCGTGTAGAGACTCTCCTTGGAGTTAAACGCCAGCTTTTATTCCAGTTTGGGCGTTTAACTCCCATTTTGGTGCCAGTTCCGGCGTTTAACGCTGGAATTTCTGAGGGTGACTTTGAACGCCGGTTTGGGCCATCAAATCTTGGGCAAAGTATAGACTATCATATATTGCTGGAAAGCCCAGGATGTCTACTTTCCAACGCCGTTGAGAGCGCGCCAATTGGGCTTCTGTAGCTCCAGAAAATCCACTTCGAATGCAGGGAGGTCAGAATCCAACAGCATCTGCAGTCCTTTTTAGCCTCTGAATCAGATTTTTGCTCAGGTCCCTCAATTTCAGCCAGAAAATACCTGAAATCACAGAAAAACACACAAACTCATAGTAAAGTCCAGAAAAGTGAATTTTAACTAAAAACTAATAAAAATATACTAAGAACTCAACTAAAACTACCAAAAACATACTAAAAACAATGCCAAAAAGCGTACAAATTATCCGCTCATCACAACACCAAACTTAAATTGTTGCTTGTCCCCAAGCAACTGAAAATCAAATAAGATAAAAAGAAGAGAATATACTATAGACTCCAAATTATCAATGAAACTAAGCTCCAAATTAGATGAGCGGGACTAGTAGCTTTTTGCCTCCGAACAGTTTTGGCATCTCACTTTATCCTTTGAAATTCAGAATGATTGGCTTCTTTAGGAACTTAGAATCCAGATAGTGTTATTGATTCTCCTAGTTAAGTATGATGATTCTTGAACACAGCTACTTATTGAGTCTTGGCCGTGGCCCAAAGCACTCTGTCTTCCAGTATTACCACCGGATACATACATGCCACAGACACATAATTGGGTGAACCTTTTCAGATTGTGACTCAGCTTTGCTAGAGTCCCCAATTAGAGGTGTCCAGGGTTCTTAAGCACACTCTTTTTGCCTTGGATCACAACTTTATTTCTTTCTTTTTCTTTTTCTCCCCTTTTTTTTCGTTTTCTTTTTCTCTTTTTTTTTCGCCTCTTTTTTTTTTTGTATTCACTGCTTTTTCTTGCTTCAAGAATCATTTTTATGATTTTTCAGATCCTCAGTAACATGTCTCCTTTTTCATCATTCTTTCAAGAGCCAACAATTTTAACATTCATGAACCACAAATTCAAAAGACATATGCACTGTTCAAGCATACATTCAGAAAACAAAAAGTATTGCCACCACATCAAACTAATTAAGCTAGTTTTAAAGATGAATTTAAAATCCTGTACTTCTTGTTCTTTTGTAATAAAAACAGTTTTCATTTAAGAAAGGTGATGGATTCATATTCATAGCTTTAAGGCATAGACACTAAGACACTAATGATCATAAGACACAAACATGGATAAACATAAGCATAAAAATTCAAAAAAACAGAAAAATAAAGAACAAGGAGATTAAAGAACGGGTCCACCTCAGTGATGGCGGCTTGTTCTTCCTCTTGAAGGTCTTATGGAGTGCTTGAGCTCCTCAATGTCTCTTCCTTGTCTTTGTTGCTCATCTCTCATGATTCTTTGATCTTCTCTAATTTCATGGAGGAGGATGGCATGTTCTTGGTGCTCCACCCTTAGTTGTCCCATGTTGGAACTCAACTCTCCTAGGGAGGTGTTTAGTTGCTCCCAATAGTCTTGTGGAGGAAAGTGCATCCCTTGAGGTATCTCAGGGATCTCATGATGAGAGGGGTCTCTTGTTTGCTCCATCTTCTTCTTAGTGATGGGCTTGAGGTCATGCCTTCTCAGTTGAACCGGCTTTGGATGCCATAAATGGTTATGGAAAAACAAAAAGCATTGCTTTTACCACACCAAACTTAAAAGGTTTGCTCGTCCTCGAGCAAAAGAAGAAAGAAGAGAGTAGAAGAAGAAGGAATGGAGGAGAGGGAGATGGCTTTGTGGTTCGGCCAAAAGGGGGGAGAAGTGGTGTTTAGGTTGTGTGAAGATGAAGGGGTGAAGAAGGGTTTATGATTGGTGAATGGGTGAAGAAGAGAGAGAGAATGGTGGGGTTGGTGGGGATCCTGTGGGGTCCACAGATCCTGTGGTGTCAAGGAAAAGTCATCCCTGCACCAAATGTTGCTCAAAATCACGTTTTGAGCTATTTCTGGCGTTAAACGCCGGGCTGGTGCCCATTCCTGGCGTTTAACGCCAGGTTCTTGCCCTTTCCTGGCGTTTAACGCCAGTCTGGTGCCCCTTTCTGGCGTTAAACGCCCAGAATGGTGCCAGACTGGGCGTTAAACGCCCAACTGCTACCCTCACTGGCGTTTAAATGCCAGTGAGTTCTTCCTCCAGGGTGTGCTGTTTTTCTTCCTGTTTTTCATTCTGTTTTTGCTTTTTCAATTGATTTTGTGACTTCTCATGATCATCAACCTACAAAATAAAGTAAAATAACAAAGGGAAATATATAAAATATAACATTGGGTTGCCTCCCAACAAACGCTTCTTTATTGTCAGTAGCTTGACAGAGGGCTCTCATGGAGCCTCACAGATACTCAGAGCAATGTTGGAACCTCCCAACACCAAACTTAGAGTTTGAATGTGGGGGTTCAACACCAAACTTAGAGTTTGGTTGTGGCCTCCCAACACCAAACTTAGAGTTTAACTGTGGGGGCTCTGTTTGTCTCTGATTTGAGAGAAGCTCTTCATGCTTCTTCTCCATGGTGACAGAGGGATATCCTTGAGCCTTAAACACAAAGGATTCTTCATTCACTTGAATGATCAGTTCACCTCCATCAACATCAATCACAGCCTTTGCTGTGGCTAGGAAGGGTCTGCCAAGGATGATAGATTCATCCATGCACTTCCCAGTCTCTAGGACTATGAAATCAGTAGGGATGTAATGGTCTTCAATCTTAACCAAAACATTCTCTACAAGTCCATGAGCTTGTTTTCTTGAGTTGTCTGCCATCTCTAATGAGATTCTTGCAGCTTGTACCTCAAAGATTTCTAGCTTCTCCATTACAGAGAGAGGCATGAGGTTTACACTTGACCCTAAGTCACACAGAGCCTTCTTGAAGGTCATGGTGCCTATGGTGCAAGGTATTGAAAACTTTCCAGGATCTTGTCTCTTTTGAGGCAATTTCTGCCTAGACAAGTCATCCAGTTCTTTGGTGAGCAAAGGAGGTTCATTCTCCCAAGTCTCATTTCCAAATAACTTGTCATTTAGCTTCATGATTGCTTTAAGGTATTTGGCAACTTGCTCTTCAGTGACATACTTATCCTCTTCAGAGGAAGAATACTCATCAGAGCTCATGAAAGGCAGAAGTAAGTCCAATGGAATCTCTATGGTCTCATTTTGAGCCTCAGATTCCCATGGTTCCTCATTGGGGAACTCTATGGAGGTCAGTGCACGCCCATTGAGGCTTTCCTCAGTGGCGTCCACCTCCTCTCTTTCCTCTCCAGATTCGGCCATGGTTATGGCTTTGCACTCTCCTTTTGGATTTTCTTCTGTATTACTTGGGAGAGTACTAGGAGGGAGTTCAGTAATTTTCTTGCTCAGCTGTCCCACTTGTGCCTCCAAATTCCTAATGGAGGACCTTGTTTCAGTCATGAAACTTTGAGTGGTCTTGACTAGATCAGAGACCATGGTTGCTAAGTCAGAGGGGTTCTGCTTAGGGTTCTCTGTCTGTTGCTGAGAAGATGATGGAAAAGGCTTGCCATTGCTAAATCTGTTTCTTCCACCATTATTGTTGTTGAAACCTTGTTGAGGTTTCTCTTGATTCTTCCATGAGAAATTTGGGTGATTTCTCCATGAAGAATTATAGGTGTTACCATAGGATTCTCCTAGGTAATTCACCTCTTCCATTGAAGGGTTTTCAGGATCATAAGCTTCTTCTTCAGATGAAGCATCCTTAGTACTGCTTGGTGCATTTTGTATTCTAGACAGACTTTGAGAAATCAAATTGACTTGTTGAGTCAATATCTTGTTTTGAGCCAATATGGCATTCAGAGTATCAATCTCAATAACTCCTTTCTTCTGACTAGTCCCATTATTCACAGGATTCCTTTCAGAAGTGTACATGAATTGGTTATTTGCAACCATTTCAATTAGCTCTTGAGCCTCTGTAGGCGTCTTCTTCAGATGAAGAGATCCTCCAGCAGAGCTATCCAAAGACATCTTGGATAGTTCAGAGAGACCATCATAGAAAATACCTATGATGCTCCATTCAGAAAGCATGTCTGAGGGACACTTTCTGATTAATTGTTTGTATCTTTCCCAAGCTTCATAGAGGGATTCTCCATCCTTCTGTCTGAAGGTTTGGACTTCCACTCTAAGCTTACTCAATTTTTGAGGTGGAAAGAACTTTGCCAAGAAGGCATTGACTAGCTTTTCCCAAGAGTCCAGGCTTTCTTTAGGTTGAGAGTCCAACCATGTCCTAGCTCTGTCTCTTACAGCAAAAGGGAATAGCATCAGTCTGTAGACCTCAGGGTCAACCCCATTAGTCTTGACTGTGTCACAGATTTGTAAGAATTCAGCTTAAAAACTGATGAGGATCTTCCAATGGAAGTCCATGGAACTTGTAATTCTGTTGCATTAGAGAAACTAATTGAGGCTTAAGCTCAAAGTTGTTTGCTCCAATGGCAGGGATAGAGATGCTTCTCCCATAGAAGTCGGGAGTAGGTGCAGTAAAGTCACCTAGCACCTTCCTTGCATTGTTGGCATTGTTGTTGTTTTCGGCTGCCATAGGTTCTTCTTCTTTGAAGAATTCGGTCAGGTCCTCAACAGAGAGTTGTGCCTTAGCTTCTCTTAGCTTTCGCTTCAAGGTCCTTTCAGGTTCAGGGTCAGCTTCAACAAGAATGCCTTTGTCTTTGTTCCTGCTCATATGAAGGAGAAGAGAACAAGAAAATATGGAATCCTCTATGTCACAGTATAGAGATTCCTTGAGGTGTCAGAGGAAAAGAAAAGTAGAAGACAGAAGTAGAAAATTCGAACTTATCAAAGAAGATGGAGTTCGAATTTTGCATTAAGGAGTAGAGTTAGTTCAGAAATAGAAGGATGTGAGAAGAAGGGAAGTAATTTTCGAAAATTAAGTAAAAGATTTTGAAAACATTTTTGAAAAACACTAATTGATTTTCGAAAATAAAAGTGGAAAAGAAATCAAGTGATTTTTGAAAAAGATTTTTGAAATTAGAAATCAAAAAGATTTGATTGAAAACTATTTTGAAAAAGATGTGGTTAAGAAGATATGATTGGTTTTAAAAAGATGTGATTGAAAAGATATGATTTGAAAAACATTTTAAAAAGATTTGATTTGAAAACAATTTAAAAAGATTTGATTTTAAAAATAAAAATTAATGACTTGCCTAACAAGAAAAGATATGATTCAAACATTAAACCTTTCTCAACAGAAAAGGCAACAAATTTGAGATGTTCAATCAAATCGTTAATTGTTAGTAAGTATCTTTGAAAAAGGAAAGAAATTAATTTTGAAAACATTTGATTGAAAAGATTTGATTTGAAAAAGATTTGATTTTGAAAAACTTTGAAAACTTAAAAAAAAAAATTGATTTGAAAAACAAAATCTTCCCCCTTTGCCATCCTGGCGTTAAACGCCCAGAATGGTGCACATTCTGGCGTTTAACGCCCAAACTACTACCCTTTTAGGCGTTAAACGCCCAGCCAGGCACCCTGGCTGGCGTTTAAACGCCAGTCTGTCTTCTTCACTGGGCATTTTTGAATGCCCAGCTTTTTCTGTATAATTCCTCTGCAGTATGTTATGAATCTTCAATTCTCTGTATTATTGACTTGAAAAGACACAAATTAAAAATATTTTTGGATTTTTAATAATAAGGAATAATCAAAATGCAACTAAAATCAAATAATAATGCATGCAAGACACCAAACTTAGCAGTTTGTATACCATTGACACTAACAAAATGAGAATGCATATGAGAAACAACAAAACACTCAAGTCAAGAGAATTCAAAGATCAAAACAAGGAAATCATCAAGAACAACTTGAAGATTATTGAAGACACATGCATAAATTCGAAAAATGCAAGAAAAATAGAAACATGCAATTGACACCAAACTTAAAATGAGACACTAGACTTAAACAAGAATTATTTTTGGTTTTTATGATTTTGTAATTTTTTTTGGTTTTTTCGAAAATTAGGTGAAAAGGAAAATAAAGGTATCAAAATTCTTAATGAGAATTCCAGGAATCATGCAATGTTAGTCTAAAGCTTTAGTCTAAAGGAATTAGACATAGCTAGCTAAGCTTCAGCAGGACATTGCATTCAAGAGCTAAATTGATGATGATCAATCAGCTTTGGTGATGATAAGAACATCACCTTGAAACACTAGAATTCATTCTTAAAGAACTCTGAAAAAAATACCTAATCTAAGCAACAAGATGAACCGTCAGTTGTCCATACACAGAACAATCCCCGGCAACGGCGCCAAAAACTTGGTGCACGAAATTGTGATCACTACAACTTCGCACAACTAACCAGCAAGTGCACTGGGTCGTCCAAGTAATACCTTACGCGAGTAAGGGTCGATCCCACGGAGATTGTTGGTATGAAGCAAGCTATGGTCACCTTGTAAATCTCAGTCAGGCAGACTCAAATGGGTATAGTGATAAACGAATAAAGCAATAAGATAAAGATAGAGATACTTATGCATATCATTGGTGAGAGCTTCAGATAAGCGTATGAAGACGCCTTCCCTTCCGTCTCTCTGCTTTCCTACTGTCTTCATCCAATCCTTCCTACTCCTTTCCATGGCAAGCTTATGTAGGGTTTCACCGTTGTCAGTGGCTACCTCCCATCCTCTCAGTGAAAATACGTCCCTGATGCTCTGTCACAGCATAGGCTAATCATCTGTCGGTTCTCAATCAGGCTGGAATAGAATCCAGTGATTCTTTTGCGTCTGTCACTAACGCCCCGCCTTCAGGAGTTTGAAGCACGTCACAGTCATTCAATCATTGAATCCTACTCAGAATACCACAGACAAGGTTAGACCTTCCGGATTCTCTTGAATGCCGCCATCAGTTCTTGCCTATACCACGAAGACTCTGATCTCACGGAATGGCTGGCTCGTTTGTCAGGCGAGCACTCGGTTGTCAGGCGATCAACCATGCATCATGCAATCAGAAATCCAAGAGATAAACACTAGGGCCTCGAATGCTTGTAGAACAAGAATGGTTGTCAGTCACCTTGTTTATAGGTGAGAATGATGATGAGTGTCACGGATCATCACATTCATCAAGTTGAAGAACAAGTGATATCTTGGACAAAGAACAAGCGGAATTGAATAGAAGAACAATAGTAATTGCATTAATACTCGAGGTTCAGCAGAGCTCCACACCTTAATCTATGGTGTGTAGAAACTCCACCGTTGAAAATACATAAGAACACAGTCTAGGCATGGCCGTGAGGCCAGCCCTCAAATGATCTAAGAACTACATGTCCGAAGATGAAAATACAATAGTAAAAGGTCCTATTTATAGAAAACTAGTAGCCTAAGGTGTACAAAGATGAGTAAATGACATAGAAATCCACTTCCGGGCCCACTTGGTGTGTGCTTGGGCTGAGCAATGAAGCATTTTCGTGTAGAGACTCTCCTTGGAGTTAAACGCCAGCTTTTATTCCAGTTTGGGCGTTTAACTCCCATTTTGGTGCCAGTTCCGGCGTTTAACGCTGGAATTTCTGAGGGTGACTTTGAACGCCGGTTTGGGCCATCAAATCTTGGGCAAAGTATGGACTATCATATATTGCTGGAAAGCCCAGGATGTCTACTTTCCAAAGCCGTTGAGAGCGCGCCAATTGGGCTTCTGTAGCTCCAGAAAATCCACTTCGAGTGCAGGGAGGTCAGAATCCAACAGCATCTGCAGTCCTTTTTAGTCTCTGAATCAGATTTTTGCTCAGGTCCCTCAATTTCAGCCAGAAAATACCTGAAATCACAGAAAAACACACAAACTCATAGTAAAGTCCAGAAAAGTGAATTTTAACTAAAAACTAATAAAAATATACTAAGAACTCAACTAAAACTACCAAAAACATACTAAAAACAATGCCAAAAAGCGTACAAATTATCCGCTCATCAGTTCCCGACTTAGACAAACCCGAGTTCAATTAATACTCGAGTCCAACTCATAGGCAAAGAGATTGGACTCGGGTACGGGAACTGTTTATACCCTGGCCCAACACCGAGGCCCATCAGGTCCAAGTAAGCCAAAAAGGCCCAATCCAAAGGTTGGCCTTAATACCTAACTGACCTTTCATGAAAGAGGTCGGGCTCGGCATGAGCCCCTCCCCAAAGAGGTCGGGCTCGAGATGAGTTGGCAGGTAGCACTTATTCAAATAAGTAACTGCCCCCTAAAATCTCTCATCCACTTCCAAAAGTAATATCTCAACAGTCCCACGATAAAGGGACGGTTATCCACCTTCAGAAGTGGAATTACTTCAATGGTGGTTATTGGATCACCACTATAAATACACTAACACCCTCAGGTATCTCTAAGTTCCAATACATTTTAGACCTGCTTAATCCCTTGCTGACTTAGAAATCGGAGTGTCTTTATAAGTGTCAACCCCCATTCTTCAAAACATACAACTCGGAGGAGGCTCCCGAACGTAAATTAGTCGGAGACCACCTCCCATTGATGCTTGGGCCACTCTTTCAAGCCCAACTTACCTATCTCAGGTTACCCACATAACACCACCTAAATCTTAATATTAGAATAACCATTCGCACACCTAATAAAATGAACATCTAATATATCTATTATTCACATTGTTTAGTATTTTCATTGTTTACCTATACTTTTTCAAAAAAAAAAAATATCTCGGTTTGTGTATACAGTATAGACATTTCATTGAATTATTGTGTTCGTTTATTCGATAGATTTTGAAAACAACACTTTTGCGTTATTTTTAGTTTATATGATTAAAGGTGTAGTGTATAATTGGTGCACAAAATTACAATCACACTTTTGCAACTCCACACAACTAACCAGTAAGTGCACTGGGTCGCCCAAGTAATAAAACCTTACGCGAGTAAGGGTCGATCCCAAAGAGATTGTCGGCTTGAAGCAAGCTATGGTCAACCTGTAAATCTTAGTCAAGCGGATTCAAATGGTTATGAGGTTTTAATAATTAAAAGATAAATAAAACATAAAATAAAATAAAGATACTTATGTAATTCATTGGTGGGAATTTCAGATAAGCGTTTGGAGATGCTTGGTTGCTTCTGAACCTCTGCTTTCCTATTGTCTTCATCCAACTCTGCGTGCTCCCTTCCATGGCAAGCTGTATGTTGGTGGATCACCGTTGTCAATGGCTACCATCCGTCCTCTTAGTGAAAATGGTCCAGGTACAGTTTCTGCACGGCTAATCATCTGCGGTTCTCACTTATGTCGGAATAGGATCTCTCTATCCTTTTCCACACTGTCACTGCGCCCAACATTCGCGAGTTTGAAGCTCGTCACAGTCATCCCATCCCAGATCCTACTCGGAATACCACAGACAAGGTTTAGACTTTCCGGATCTCAGAAATGCTGCCAATTAGTTCTAGCCTATACCACGAAGGTTCTAATCTCACAGATTCGAATGCTCTATTGTCAGGAGAGGCGAGTCAAATCCGTGGATCAGAGACCCAAGAGATTATACTCCGGCTGTCGTCCAATGACTACGTTAAACATCATGTAGACCACTTTTGGTTGTCAGGCACGCGGATCCTGGCTAAGCGAGTAACGAAGATAGTGGGTGATTGTCACGGGTCACCCTTTCATTCTGACTTAACTAAATTAAGAACGAGAGTATATCTTGGAGAAGAAGTAAGCATGAATTGAAAGAGAAACAATAGTACTTGCATTAATTCATGAAAAATAGCAGAGCTCTGCACCTTAATCTATGAGGGTAGAAACTCCACCGTTGGAAAATACATAAGAGAAAAAGGTCTAGGCATGGCCGAATGGCCAGCCTTACAAATGTGAAAAATGGCATAAGCCCCAATGCAATAGTAAAAGTGCTATTTATACTAAACTATTTACTAGGGATTACAGAAAAATAAGTAACTAAGTGCAGAAATCCACTTCCGAGGCCCACCTGGTGTGTATTTGGGCTGAGCTTTGATGCTTTCACGTTCATAGGCCATTCTTGGAGTTAAATGCCAGCTTGGATGCCAGTTTGGGCGTTTAACTCCAGTTTTGGTGTCTGTTTCGGCGTTTAACACCAGAAAAGGGTCTCTGGTGGACATTTGAACGCCAGTTTAGGCCGTCAAATCTCGAGTAAAGTATGGATTATTATACATTGCTGGAAAGCCCTAGATGTCTACTTTCGAACGCAATTGAGAGCGCGCTAATTGGGTTTCTTTTACTCCAGAAAATCCACTTCGAGTGCAGGAGGGTCAGAATCCAACAGCATCTGCAGTCCTTTCTCAGCCTCTAAATCAGACCTTTGCTCAGGTCCCTCAATTTAAACCAGAAAATACCTGAAATTATAGAAAAACACACAAACTCATAGTAAAGTCTAGAAATGCAATTTATGCATAAAAACTAATAAAAATATTTTAAAAAGTAACTAAAACATACTAAAAACTACCTTAAAACAATGCCGAAAAGCTTATAAATTATCCGCTCATCACAACACCAAACTTAAATTGTTGCTTGTCCCCAAGCAACCAAAAACAAAATAGGATAAAAATAAGAGAAAATACAATACATTTCAAAATATCAATGAAGTTTAGTTCTAATTAGATGAGCGGGACTAGTACCTTTTTGCTTCTGAACAGTTTTAGCATCTCACTTTATCCTTTGAAGTTCAGAATGATTGGCATCTGTTCATACCCTGGGTCGAGGTGTCTGACCCGGGATGTTCGACAGACAAAGCGACCGACCTCTTCAGGTCAGGACAACCCAACCTCTTCCCAAAAGAGGTCGGTCAAGTCCCCAGGAAAGCCCAGAGAAGGGCCCAAATAGAGGAACACGCCCCAAATCCTAAGGCGGCCCAAGCCTACAGAGAGAAGGGTGGTTCCCTTGAAGATAAGATGACCTCACTTAGAGATAAGATAAAGATAAGATAAGATAACTAACTTATCTTATCCACAGGAGGCCACATCTCACCATTATAAATACACTGGAGCACCCAGGTATAACTCATACTCTGCTTCTACTAAATACCTGCTTAATACCCTTGCTAACTTAAGCATCGGAGTCCCTTGCAGGTACCCCCCACCCTCCGGGGACGAAGGATCAGCACCATCACCAAGTCCAACAAGTCGGACACAACAGCTCCGACCCACATAAAAGATCTCATCCGAGATCGACCTACAGTTTCAGGTAACCCTCGGAACATTGGCGCTGTTTCCGGGGAGCCTGGAAGTCATCTCAACACCATGGCGGACAACCATGACAACGACCACGACTCAGGTTTAGAGGATAGAACGCCGCACAAGAACACGGATCCTATACTTAATGATTCTCCGGAACCCAATGGAGACAAAAATTCATCAAATCCAGGGGTGATAGAAGCATTTCAAAATCGATTAAAGCAACTTGAGAAAGAAGCCCAAAATCAATGCAAAAAAGAAGAGGATCTACATCGGGAGATAAGGCCGCGCCGAGAATTAGAAGATCAAGATCTCAAAACTAAAGCTACACGACCCTTCATGGAGGATAGCTTTCAGAAAGATCAAGATCCATTCACCAGGGAGATTATGAAGACCAAAATCCCAAAAGATTTCAAACTTCCGGATATGACTCTATATGACGGCACCTCGGACCCCAACCACCATCTCAGCAATTTCAGAAGTAGAATGTACCTCACTGACGCCTCAGATGCAGTTCGCTGCAAAGCCTTTCCAACAACTCTTACCAAGACAGCCATTAGATGGTTTGACAACCTACCTCCAAAATCCATCTCGAGTTTCGACGACCTGGCCAAAAAGTTCCTTGCCCGATTTTCCATACAAAAGGACAAAGCCAAACACGCACCCAGCCTACTAGGGATCAAGCAAGGAGATCGGGAGAGTCTTCGTAACTACATGGAAAGATTCAACAAAATATGCATGGATATACAAAGTCTACTAACAGAAGCTGCCATCATGGGTCTCATAAATGGCCTACGAGAAGGACCATTTAGCCAATCTATATCAAAGAGGTACCCGGCATCCTTAGACGAAGTACAAGAACGGGCACAGAAGTACATCAACATGGAGGAGAATTCTCTACTTGGGGAAGCCTCGAGGTTCGGTTCTGCCTACCGAGATAAAGATAAAGAATCCAAGAAAAAAGAAGATCGCTCCGGATAGAAAATCAAAAAATATCATATCTACACCTCTCTTAGGGTATCCCTGGTAGATATTTACAAAGAAGTCTGCCATACGGAAAAAATACCCCCAGCTCGGCCACTTAAAGGCAAAAGGGGAGGAGGAAATCGGAACGAATACTGTGAGTATCATCGAGTCCGAGGACATTCCACCAACGAATGCTTTGACTTGAAAAACGTCATAGAGAAATTAGTTAGGGAAGGAAAACTAGATCGATTCCTGGCCAATCGGGATGAAGAACCAAGAAAAAGAAAAAGGGATGAAGATGTCGGACGATCTGAATGATCACCCCGCACATCGGAAAGACATATCCACGTGATACACGGTGGATTTGCTGGAGGAGGAATCTCCAAATCATCCCGCAAGCGACACCTCAAAGAAGTATATCATGTCGAAGGTAAGAAAGAGGTGCCAGACATCCCAGCAATCACGTTTACCAAAGAAGATGCATCCGGAATCATCTCAGGACACGATGACCCCATGGTCATCACAATCATATTGGCAAACGCCAACCTCCACCGTATATTAATTGACCAAGGAAGCTCCGCCGACATCTTATTCAAAATTGCCTTCGACAAGCTCGGCTTAGAAGAAAAAGAACTAAGAGCATACCCGAACATCCTGTTCAGACTTGGGGATACCCCAGTATAGCCACTGGGATACGTATCGTTACATACGACCTTCGGAAAGGGGAACCAATCCAGAACACTTAAGATAGACTATATCGTGGTCGACGTAAGCTCAGCCTACAATGCCTTAATAGGTCGGACAACGTTAAATCAACTCGGAGCAATAGTTCTAACTCCACATCTATGTATGAAATTCCCAATTACAGAAGGGATAGCTACAATAAAAGCAGATCAAAAGATGGCGTGTCGCTGTTATAACGAAAGTCTAAATCTCCGAGGCGAAGGAGGAGAGTTCCACACAATCGAACTCGGCAGAGATCAGAGACGAGAAGAACTCCGCCCACGACCCGAAGGAGAAATAGAAAGAGTCCATATCAGAGATACCTCGGACAAAACAACTAATATTGGCACGATCCTGAAAGGAGACGCAAAAGAATTGTTAATACGGTTTCTACGAGATAATGATGATCTCTTCGCATGGAAAGCTGCCGACATGCCAGGCATAGATCCCGAACTAATGAACCACAAGCTGGCAGTCTACCCGGGATCCCGACCGGTACAACAAAGACGAAGAAAACTCAGGCCAGACCGGTCTCAAGCTATAGAAGAGCAAGTACAAGCACTACTAGAGGCAGGGTTCATAAGAGAAGTTAAATACCCACTATGGCTAGCAAACGTCGTCTTGGTGAAAAAGACAAACGGGAAGTGGCGAATGTGCACCGACTACACTGACCTCAATAAAGCCTGCCCAAAAGACCCTTATCCACTCCCAAGCATCGATGCTCTAGTCGATGCCTCATCAGGATATACGTATCTCTCGTTCATGGACGCATACTCAGGCTACAACCAGATTCCAATGTATCCATCAGATCAAGAAAAAACCTCGTTTCTCACACCAAAAGCAAATTATTGCTATATCGTAATGCCTTTCAGCCTTAAGAATGCAGGAGCCACTTATCAAAGGCTAATGAATAAAGTCTTTTCAGACCACATCGGAAAAATCATGGAGGTCTATGTGGACGACATGTTGATAAAGACACAAAGTGAAGAAACATTACTAACCGACTTGGTTCAAGTGTTCAACACCATACGGAAGCATGACATGCGACTCAACCCGGCTAAATGCACCTTCGCAGTAGAGGCAGGAAAATTCCTGGGCTTCATGCTCACACAAAGAGGAATCGAGGCAAATCCAGATAAATGCCAGGCCATACTCAACATGAAAAGCCCGACCTGCGTCAAAGAAATCCAACAACTGAATGGGAGACTGGCAGGGTCAGCAATAAGATCCCTCCCCTTCTATGCTACCTTAAGGAAGGGAAAAAGCTTCGAGTGGACAACGGAATGTGAACAAGCCTTCTGAGACTTTAAAGAATTCCTGGGACAGCACCCCATCCTATCTCGACCACGAGAGGGAGAACCACTCATACTATACCTCGTCGTAGGAAGTCGGGCAATAGCCTCAGCACTAATTAGAGAAGATGAAGGGGGACAACAACCCGTCTACTTCATTAGTAAAGCACTACAGGGTTCAGAGCTAAACTACCAGAAAATAGAGAAGTTCGCCTACGCTTTGATACTCACATCCCGACGACTTCGCCCCTACTTCCAAGCACACACCATCAGAGTTCGGACCAACCAGCCTATAAAAGGGATACTGCAGAAAATAGATCTAGCAGGAAGAATCCTACAGTGTGCAATCGAGTTGTCTGAATTCGACCTCCAATACGAGGCGCGGACAGCCATCAAATCACAATACCTAGCCGACTTCATTGCAGAATTCACAGACACCACAGAAATCCCCATAGAGTGGAACATATACGTGGATGGCTCCTCAAATAAAGCCGGAAGCGGTGCAACTGTGATAATCGAAAGCAACCAAGGAACCCAACTTGAGCTTTCCCTGAAATTCGGATTCCCGGCCTCAAACAACCAGGCGGAATATGAAGCGTTATTAGCTGGTTTGAAGCTGGCTAGGGAAGTTGGAGCTCAGAAACTCAACATCTACAGTGACTCACAAGTCGTTACCTCGCAAATAACGGGAAGTTACCAAGCCAAAGATCCTACCATGAAAAAATATTTGGATAAAACCAAAGAACAGCTCGGACAACTTGGAGAATATAGGATCTGCCACATACCCCGCAAGCAAAATGCCCGAGCTGACGCGCTCTCAAAGCTAGCCAGCACCAAACCAGGGGGCAACAATAGAAGCCTCATCCAGGAAATACTGCAGAACCCATCAATATCGGAAGAAGAAAAAATCCTAGCCATAACAGGTCGGGATCAAGGATGGATGACCCCCATAATTAACTACCTCAAAACAGAAGCGCTTCCCACAGATGAAAAGGAGGCAAAGAGGTTAAAAAGAGAGGCACAGTACTACACAATCATAAACAACATCCTATACAAAAGAGGGATCTCAACACCATTGTTAAAATGCATCCCGACCTCCAATACAAAGGAAGTCTTGGAAGAAGTACATAGCGGCATTTGTGGCAATCATCTCGGAGCACAAGCTCTCACCAAAAAGGTACTCCGGGCAGGATTCTATTGGCCAACTCTACGAAAGGAAGCTACCGAATTTGTAAAGACATGTCCACCATGTCAGAAGCATGCCAACTTTCACATCGCCCCGCCAGAAAAACTCATTAGCGTGACCTCACCCTGGCCATTTGCAAAACGGGGACTCGATCTTCTCGGACCCTTCCCACAGGGATCGGGACAAGTCAAATTCCTCATAGTAGGGGTAGACTACTTCACAAAATGGATCGAGGCAGAACCCCTAGCCAACGCCACTGCTCAAAGAAGTCGGAAATTCCTATATAGGAACATTATTACAAGGTTCGGGGTTCCATACTCCATCATCACGGATAATGGCACCCAATTCACAGATGCAGGCTTCAGAAAACTAGTGGCCGACTTAAACATAAAACATCAGTTCACCTCCGTCGAACACCCACAAGCCAATGGACAAGCCGAAGCAGCCAACAAAGTCATATTGGCCGGGCTGAAACGGAGACTACAAGAAGCAAAGGGAGCTTAGGCCAAGGAACTTCCACAAGTCCTATGGGCGTATCGAACAACTCCACATTCCACTACAAACGAATCCCCATTTTGACTAGCATATGAAGTGGAGGCAATGATTCCAATAGAAGTTGAAGAAGGATCTCTCCGAGTAGTCCACTACGATGAACAAACCAACTCTCAACTTCAAAGAGAAGAGCTCGACCTACTCCCAGAAATCCAAGAAAGAGCTTGGATCAGAGAAGAAGCACTAAAGCGGCGAATGGCTTCCAGATATAATCAAAGGGTAGTGCCAAGAGGTTTCGCTGAGAATGATCTCATCTTAATCCGAAATGATATTGGAACAACTCGACCCAGGGAAGGAAAGCTGGCAGCCAACTGGAAAGGACCCTACCTAGTCACAGAGGTACTTGGGAAGGGCTACTACAGACTGTTCGAACTCGAGGGACGAGAACTCCCCAGATCATGGCACACCTGTAACCTAAGAAGGTATTATAGTTAGATAAAGGTCTCATCACAAGATGCACTCTTTTTCCTGAAAAGGTTTTTTAATGAGGCGTCAAGATTGAGATTTAATTCGACTTAAGGGTATGAAAAACTCCCGCCTGTATATATTTGCTCTTTCTTTAAATAAAATACATTTCAGATATTCTACAAAGTTCTCAAGACACATTAATCTGAAGCATTCATCGTCCGATTATAAAGCAACGGATCGAACAGAAAGTGAAGAACAGATTCACTATACGATCTGGATAAGAATAATCGAACGACAAAGGTGAAAACGCGATTCACCTAAAGGTCGATTAAACCAGGACAGAAACCACAATCTATAAATCGGCAAAAGATGAACACAGAATAATGCAAGAAGTTATCGAAAGTGATCCCAAAAAAGAACCTGACGAGGTCTTATGGATTGCTATATAATAACTTAAAAAAGACTGGTCGACATTAAAAAGTCGGACCAAGCCAGTCCAAGTTATCAGCAAATCCCTGGAAAGAGGTCTGGCCAACCCTATTAAAGAGGAATTGCTATAACTTAGAAGAGACCGACCTAACGAAGTCGGTTTCCTACAAAATAAAGTTGTACAAGTAATCCCTGAAAGAGACCTAACAAAGGTCCAAGAAAGAGGATTACAAAAACAACTTAGAAGAGATTGACCTAACGAAGTCGGTTTCCTACAAAAGAAGTTGTAAAAGTAATCCCTGAAAGAGACCTAACGAAGGTCCAAAAAAGAGGATTACAAAAACAACTTAGAAGAGATCGACCTAACGAAGTCGGTTTCCTACAAAACAAGTTGTAAAAGTAATCCCTGAAAGAGACCTAACAAAGGTCCAAGAAAGAGGATTACAAAAACAACTTAGAACAGATCGACCTAACGAAGTCGGTTTCCTACAAAACAAGTTGTAAAAGTAATCCCTGAAAGAGACCTAACAAAGGTCCAAAAAAAAGGATTACAAAAACAACTTAGAAGAGATCGACCTAACGAAGTCGGTTTCCTACAAAATAAAGTTGTAAAAGTAATCCCTGAAAGAGACCTAACAAAGGTCCAAGAAAGAGGATTACAAAAACAACTAGGAAAAGATCGATCTAACGAAGTCGGTCTCCTACAAAGATAAGTTATAAAAGTAATCCCTTAAAGAGACCTGGCAAAGGCCTAAGAAAAGAGGATTACAAAAATAACTTAGAAGGGGACCAACATAAAGAAATCGGTTATAAGGCGCTAAAAATACAAAATAAAAGCGAGAAAACCGAAAAACAAGTTGGAGCCCCCACAAGTCACAACCTCAAAAGGATCCAAGCTACAAACAAAAGTACGAAAGCAATCTAAAGAGGCCAAGCAGCAAGATTCCAACAGACACCCTGCTAAAGCACGATGAAAGCATAGTATGATAAAGCTTCAAAGAGGCCACCGAAATCAACCTCAGAGAAACCATTTTGTTTTCAAAATAAAGTTGCTAAAAATAGCAACTAGAGTATCGACAGTCAATAAAACATCATCACAAAAACAAGTTCAAAAGCCCACAAACCGGGCTATTTACACAAATATTCAGAAAAAAGATCAGCTAAAATCGGGAGCCTTCCCGGCAGCATCAGTACGGGGAGAAGGAGGGCGAGTCTAAAGGGGCACAGCATCTACAGCTCCATCATCCCGGTTCAGAATCTGGCAATCCGGATCAGACGTAACGGGAGGAACCGAGGAGGTCGACACCTTAAGAGAAGGCACTGGGGGAGGGTCAGCATCATCATCATCCTGGTCATCAGGGACAATTTTACCATCCCTCACAACATTGTCCAGGCTGACAAGAGTCAAGTCAGCATCAGGGGCAACAATTCAGAACTGCTCCATTAGGTTTTCAGAGGCAGCAGTTACGCTGCCCACAAGGTGACCCTGAAGCTCGCCATAATTAGCCCGAGCAGTTTCTAACTCATCCCGGAGGCGCATTAATTCCCTATAGGCTGAGACATAGCTATCCTTATGTTTCAGGGCCATGTCCTCAGCCAGCTTCAAAGAAGCAAAAATGGCAATAGAGCTGGCCTTCTCACCCTCCAACTCCTTCTCCACCTTCGCCAATTTCACCTCCAACTCCTCCTTCAGACCCTTGATTCGTTCAAATTCGGACTTGGCCTTCTCCATGAAGGATTTTGTAGCATGAATCGGAATCCCCTGAACTGTTCGGAAAATAGCCGCACCCATATGAGCCATCTTCACACTATTTTTGGTGATAAAATCCAAATGCTGAAGAAGAGACACGTCGTCCATGGAAAGCCCACCATAGGGGGCAATTTGCTGGTCAACAAACTCGATAGCATCAAAGTCCGGGGCATCTAGATTAAAAGGCTCGGATGTTTTTTGCTTCTTTAAGGGAGGGACACCAGAAGCAGCGGCAGAAGTTTGAGGAGGATCGACCTGATGAAACCGAGGAGTAGGAATTACTTTCCTCGGCCCAAGGGAACTCGGCACAGGAGGCTTCACGAGGACCTGTGAAGATCCCTCGCCGGCCACCTTGGCCGAGATGTTCAGAGCAGCAGTTGCCTTCTTTGCCCTTTTGAAGGCCTTCATGGAGTCGTTGTTCTTTGACATCTCTGCAAATACAAAATCAGCTACAACAAAGAGTCACAAATTCGATGAGAGGAAGAAAAAGGAAACAAGTATAGAAACAAGTCAGACAAATAGTCAGACAAATACCCAAAACAGTCCGAACCAAGGACGGGTCATTCAAAAATCTTTTTGTATCAAGATGGGGTGGTTTCCCCCAGAGATCCTCAAGAACGACTACAAAAGTGCACTCAACATCATCAAGCATCTCCTAGGTATAGCGAGACACTCTCACATCCCTCTGCCACTCCAGAGGGAAAGAGGGCTCATCATTTTCATCAAGAAAAAAGGGGCGGGCCCCCTCAACAGCACGAACCTTAAAGAAATAATTCTTGAAGTCTTTAAAAGACTCATCATACATAGCAAAAACCTTATGGCCCTGGGCAGACCTGAAGGAAACCCAGGAAGCTTTCTTTTTCGAAGAACCGCCGGGCTTGGCAGAAACAAACAAGTAAAGGAAAAGAGTTTGAGAGGGTGTTACATTTAATTCTCGACAGAGAGCTGAAAAATTTTAATAAAACCCCAGGAATTTGGGTGAAGCTGGGATGGAGCAATGTTACATGACCACAATAGGTCGGTTTCAAAAGCAGTAAAGGGAAAAGAAACGTTCAACTGACTGAAGAAGTATTCGTAAGCATAAAAGAAGGGACGCTCTCCCTCAACAGAAGTCGGAAAGCAAACTCTCTCGTCAGAATCAGGGGCAACAAGCTCGTAATCCTCCTCACAGGCATTGTTACCACAAATCCTATGGCGCTTCCTCAGTTCTGTGCAAAACTCAGCATCCATGACAGAAACACACAACAAAACAAGGGAGTCCAGCCAATCGGACATCCCCTCGGGAACTCTGGATGACATCTCTACAATATTATTGCGAGAAGACATGAGACCAACTAATCCTACAAGTAAGAAAAGAAGATGAGATTACTACAAACATCTCGGACAAAGGAAAAAAAATAACTCGGTCAATACTTCTCAGGCAATGAAAAGCAAGAAAAGGAAAATCCCAAGACTCAAACTAAAGTCTTGGGGCATCCTTTGTAGGCAGTAACAAGGCAAGGTTTCCAGAAAAATAGTGTAAAGTTTGCATCCCAGCATTTCTCAAAAAGAATTCAAAACAGCAAACACTTTTCAGCAAAAAACACAAGAAAATCATTACAACAAAAAGCACGCCAAACAGAGACCATTAAAAGATGCAACCTGTTTTAAGAGCAGACAAAAGCAACCTTCAAATAAACGAGGAACAGACACGGACAAGCAGTATCAAGAACAGAAACAACAAAAACATGCAAAGCCCTAAAGGCACCCAGCAAAGGTGAAAAGGATCATGCAAAAGATAGAGAAACTCTCAGAAAGCACATTTCAACAAATCTAGGGATTAAGGAAAATAGAAAGATCCAAACTTTTTCAAAAAGAGAGGATCAAGACCAAAACCTCATAACAAAACCAAAATCAAAGAGAAAGCACGAAAGGGGACTAACTTGAAGACAGAAGAAACTTCGAAAAGGGCAGAAACGAAAGTTGCCTAGGAGACCATCGAGCGACGCCGCTAACACCAGGAAGCAGAAGCGCAAGCGAAAAATAGAAAGAGTGGAGAGAACAGAGAAAAGAAGTTATGAAAAAGGCGAAAGAAGAGAAACCGTTTCTGGGCCTTCAAAATCAAAATAAAGAGCCAAAAGGGAAACGGGACAATTAATGCTAAAATTAAGGAAAGCGTTAAACCCTCGCACGTTCCCAAAGCGCTGATATAAAAGCGCGCGCTTTCTAGAGGAAACGTTCTATATTCAAAAGCTACTACAAAGGAATCGACAAAATGCTTGAGTTCGGCTTCACCAAAAAAAGGACCGAAGTCAAGGACTCGACCTCAAAAAGAAGACCGAGCTCAAGCAGGGGCACTGTTCATACCCTGGGTCGAGGTGTCCGACCCGGGACGTTCGACAGACAAAGCGACCGACCTCTTCAGGTCAGGACAACCCGACCTCTTCCCAAAAGAGGTCGGTCAAGTCCCCAGGAAAGCCCAGAGAAGTGCCCAAATAGAGGAACACGTCCCAAATCCTAAGGCGGCCCAAGCCTACAGAGAGAAGGGCGGTTCCCTTGAGGATAAGATGACCTCACTTAGAGATAAGATAAAGATAAGATAAGATAACTAACTTATCTTATCCACAGGAGGCCACATCTCACCATTATAAATACACTGGAGCACCCAGGTATAACTCATACTCTGATTCTACTAAATACCTGCTTAATACCCTTGCTAACTTAAGCATCGGAGTCCCTTGCAGGTACCCCCACCCTCCGGGGACGAAGGATCAGCACCATCACCAAGTCCAATAAGTCGGACACAACAGCTCCGACCCACATAGAAGATCTCGTCCGAGATCGACCTACAGTTTCAGGTAACCCTCGGAACAGCATCCATAGGAACTCAGAATTCAGATAGTGTTATTGATTCTCTTAGTTTAGTATGTTGATTCTTGAACACAGCTGCTTATGAGTCTTGGTCGTGACCCTAAGCATTTTGTTTTCCAGTATTACCACCGGATACATAAATGCCACAAACACATAACTGGGTAAACCTTTTCATATTGTGACTCAGCTTTGCTAGAGTCCCTAGTTAGTGGTGCCCAGAGTTATTAAGCACACTCTTTTTGCTTTGGATCATGACTTTAACCACTCATCAGTCTCAAGCTTTTCACTTGGACCTTCATGACACAAGCACATGGTTAGGGACAGCTTGATTTAGCCGCCTAGGCCAGGATTTTATTACTTTGGGCCCTCCTATCCACTGATGCTCAAAGCCTTGGATCTTTTTTACCCTTGCCTTTTAGTTTAAAGGGTTATTGGCTTTTTCTGCTTGCTTTTTCTTTTTCTTTCTTTTTCTTTATTTTTCGCAAAATATTTTTTTCTGCAAGCTTTGTATTTTTCACTGCTTTTTCTTGCTTCAAGAATCAATTTTATGATTTTTTAGATTATCAATAACATTTCTCTTTTCTCATTATTCTTTCAAGAGCCAACAATTTTAACATTCATAAACTTCACTATCAAAAATAGCACTGTTCAAGCATTCATTCAGAAAACAAAAAAGTATTGCACCACATCAAAATAATTAAACTATTTTCAAGATAGAATTCAAAATTCATGTCTTCTTTTTCTTTTTCAGAAAACATTTTTCATTTAAGAGAGGTGAAAGATTCATGGGATCATTCATAGCTTTAAGACATAGACACTAGACACTAATGATCATGTAATAAAGACACATACATAGTCAAAACATAAAGCATAAAAACTGAAAACAGAAAAGAAAATAAACAAGGAGATTAAAGAACGGGTCCACCTTAGTGATGGTGGTTTCTTCTTCCTCTTGAAGAGCCAATGGAGTTCTTGAGCTTCTCTATGTCTCTTCTTTGCCTTTCTTACTCCTCTCTCATGGCTCTTTGGTGAGGTCCATGAGTGGGCTCTCTTGTTTGCTCCATCTTCTTTCTAGTGATGGGCTTTTGAGATGAATCTCTCCATCTCCCATGACTCGGAGTTGGAAGCAACTGCCTTCCCTTTCCTCTTCCTAGAGGTTTCTCCGGCCAAAGGTGCCATTAATGGTTATGGAAAAACAAAAAGTAGAGTTTTTTCCAACCAAACTTAAAAGGTTTGCTCGTCCTTGAGCAAAAGAAGAAAGAAAAGATTAGAAGAAAAAGAGATTGAGGAGATGGAGGTGTGTGAATGGTTCGGCCAAGGGGGGTTTTAGGTGGTTATGATGTGTGAAAATGAAGGAATGATGAGGGGCTTATATAGGAGTGGAGTGGAGAGGGAATTTTGGGGAAGAGTGTTATGGAAAGGTGTGAAAAGGAGAAAAAAAGAGTTGGGATGGGTGGGGATCCTGTGGGGTCCATAGATCCTGAGGTGTCAAGGATTTCTAATCCCTACACCTTTCTGGCGTTTAAATGCCCTCTGTGTGCCATTTCTGGCATTTAACGCCAGCTCTGCTTCCTTTTCTAGCGTTAAATACCGGTCTGGCTGCCATTTCTGGCATTTAACACCCAGAATGCTGCCAGACTGGGCGTTAAACGCCCATTATGCTATCCTTATAGGCGTTTAACGCTAGCCAAGCACCAGACACCCTTTTCTGGAGTTAAATGCCAGTCTGTATGCTCATTCTGGCGTTTAACGCCCAGAATGCTGCCATTTTGGGTGTTAAACGCCCATTTTGCTATCCTTACTGGCGTTTAAACGCCAGTAAGCTCGTCATCCAGGGTGTGCTATTTTTGATGTTATTTTTGATTCCGCTTTAATTCTGCAGTTATTATTGTGACTCCACATGATCATCAATGATGGGATATTTTTGGTGGAAAAATGAATTTCTCCCAAAAACACACCAATCTAACCGGCAAGTGCACCGGGTCGCATCAAGTAATAAAAACTCACGGGAGTGAGGTCGATCCCACAGGGATTGAAGGATTGAGCAATTTTAGTTTAGTGGTTGAATTAGTCAAGCGAATCAAGATTTGGTTGATTGAGTTGCAGAATTTAAATTGCATTGAAAGTAAAGAGAACAAGAATTAAAGTGCTGAATCTTAAAGAACAAGAAATTAAATGGCAGAAACTTAGATTGCAAGAAATGTAAATTGCAAGAATCTTAAATGACAAGAAATGTAAATGGCTTGAAATGTAAAGGGGATTGGGACTTAGATTTGCAGGAATTAAACCAAGAGAAATTAAATTGCATTAGACAGAAGGGTAAATGGGAATTGGGATTTGATTGAATTCAAACAGACAAGCAAATTAAACAAATAAAGCAAGTACAGAAAATTGAAATGGTAAAATGTGATCTCAGGACCCAGAGACTAGAAAACCAAGTCTAGATCTCAATGCCTTCCTAGATCCAACAAGAACAATAACAAGGAAATTGTAAATTGCAGAGAGATTAGATGAAGAAGCAATTGACCGAACTGAAAATTTAATTGCAATGGAAATCAAAAGAGAGATCTAAGGTGAGATTGAAACAGAATTCCTTCAATTCTCCAACCCAAGATCCAAGACAGAGTAATTGAAATTGAAAGCAATTAAATTCAGAAAATAAAGATCACTCAGGCCCCCAAAACAGAAAAGTAAACTCTCTAAAAACTCTCAAAAGGGAAGCCCCCTGAATAAATTGAATCTAAGCCTATTTATACACTTTCTTCAATTGATCTTCAAGCCTTGAGTTGGGCCTTTGCTCTTGGTGGATTTGGGTTGAAAGAGGCCTTGGTTGATTGCTCTTGAAGTTTGGAGAGGAACCCAAGTGAACCAATTGAACCGGAATTGAGTTTTGCAAATTTGAATTCAAAGTTAGCCTCAAAGTTAGGGGGCTAACTTCAAAGCTAACTTTTTCTAGCAGCAAAACAAATTTGCTGCACTTCACGTTTGGGCCAACGTTAGGGGGCTAACTTTGACCCTAACGTTGGCCTTGCTTTGAGTTGGAGTGGCGCCAACGTTAGCCTCCAAGTTAGGGGGCTAACGTTGGCGCAAACGTTGCACACCCTGGAGGACAATTCAGATGCCAACGTTAGCCTCCAAGTTAGGGGGCTAACGTTGGCGCAAACGTGGCTAGCCCTGGGAGAAATTTTTAGCTTCCAACGTTAGCCTCCAAGTTAGGGGGCTAACGTTGAGGCTAACTTCAACTCCAACTTCATTCCTCCTGGTTCAATTTCACTTGATTCCTTGTCTTCTCTTAGTTTCTAGCCAATCCTTCTCACTTCAATCCTTTTCCAAGCTTTCTTCCCCTATCATAAATCAACCAAACACATCAAAGCTATGCTTGAAATCATGAGATGATCATTATATCCTAATATGCACCAATTATGGCATCAAACCTCATGAAAAAGCATTAATTCACATATGGTTGATTCAATCAAAGGAAGCATGAAAATCTACCTAAATTGGCTTGCTTGTAGCTTAAGAAAGTGCATAATTCAAGTAAAAACAAAAGAAAAAGACTAGTAAAACTAGGCTAAGATGACTTGTCATCAATCAACCTAATGAAAACATAAACTAGCAATGGAAAATTAAAAAATAAAAAAGTAATTAACATAGATCAATAAAATTGGGTTGCCTCCCAATAAGCGCTTTTTTAATGTCAATAGCTTGACAGGAAGCTCTTACAGAGCTTCACAGATGTTCAGAGCATGATTGTGACCTCCCAACACCAAACTTAGAGTTTCAATGTGGGGGCTCTGCTTGACTCTGTATGGAGAGAATTGGATGAAGCTTTTCATGCTTCTTCTTCATGTTTACAGAAGAAGATCCTTGAGCCTTAAACACAAGGTAGTTCTTATTCAATCGAAAGACTAACTCTCCTCTGTCCACATCAATCACAGCCCTTACTGTGGCTAGGAAGGGTCTTCCAAGGATGATGGATTCATCCTCATCCTTTCCAGTGTCTAGGATTATAAAGTTAGTAGGGATGTAGATGCCTTCAACCTTCACTAAGACATCCTCTACCAGTCCAAAAGCCTATTTCATTGCTTTGTCTGCCATCCCTAGTGAGATTCTTGCATCTTATACCTCAAAGATTCCTAGTTTCTCTATTACAGAGAGTGGCATGAGGTTTATACCTGACCCTGGGTCACGCAGAGCCTTCTCAAAGGTCATGGTGCCTATGGTACAAGGTATTAAGAACCTTTCGGGATCCGGTTTCTTCTGAGATAATGTCTGCTGAACCCAGGCATTCAGTTCACTGATGAGCAATAGAGATTCATCCTCCTAAGTCTCATTACCAAATAACTTGGCATTCAGCTTCATGATTGCTCCAAGGTATCGAGCAACTTGCTCTTCAACAATATCTTCATCTTCTTCAGAGGAAGAATACTCATCAGAGCTCATGAATGGTTTTAGGAAGTTCAGTGGAATCTCTATGGTCTCTGTATGAGCCTCAGATTCCTTTGGTTCCTCATTAGGGACTTCTTTATTGGCTAGTGGGCATCCATTGAGGTCTTCCTCACTGGAAATCACTGCCTCTTTCTCCTCTATAGGTTCAGCCATTTTGGTTATATTGATGGCCTTGCACTCTCTCTTTGGATTATCTTTTGTACTGCTTGGGAGAGTACTAGGAGGAGTTTCGGTAACTATTTTACTCAGCTTAGCCACTTGTGCCTCCAAATTTCTGATGGAGGACCTTGTCTCAGTCATGAAACTGAGAGTGGCCTTAGATAGATCAGAGACTATTTTTGCTAAGCCAGAGGGGCTCTGCTCAGAATTCTCTGTCTGTTGCTGAGAAGATGATGGAAAAGGCTTGCTATTGCCAAACCTATTTTTCCCACCATTATTATTATTGAAGCCTTATTGAGGCTTCTGTTGATCCTTCTATTAGAAATTTGGATGATTTCTCCATGAAGGATTATAGGTGTTTCTATAGGGTTCTCCCATGTAATTCACCTCTTCCATTGCAAGATTCTTAGGGTCATAAGCTTCTCCTTCAGGGGAGGCTTCTTTAGTACTGTCGGATACAGCTTACAATCCAGTCAGATTTTGAGAAATCATATTGACTTACTGAGTCAATATTTTTTTCTGAGCCAATATGGCATTTAGAGTATCAATTTCAAGAACTCCTTTCTTCTGAGTCATCCCATTATTCACAGGATTTCTTTCAGAAGTGTACATGAACTGGTTATTTGCAACCATCTCAATGAGTTCCTGGGCTTCTGCAGGTGTTTTTAGATGAAGAGATCCACCAGCACAATGGTCCAATGATATCTTGGACAATTCAGACAGACCATCATAGAATATACATATGATGCTCCATTCTGGAAGCATGTCAGAAGGACACTTTTTGGTTAATTGCTTATATCTTTTCCAAGCTTCATAGAGAGATTCACCTTCCTTCTGTCTGAAGGTTTGGACTTCCACTCTAAGCTTACTCATCTTTTGACGTGGAAAGAATTTGGTCAAGAAAGCACTAACCAACTTGTCCCAAGAGTTCAGGCTTTCTCTAGGTTCTGAGTCCACCCATATCCTAGCTCTGTCTCTTACAGCAAAGGGGAAAAGCATAAATCTGTAGACCTCGGGATCAACCCCATTAGTCTTAACAGTATCACAGATCTTCAAGAATTCAGCTAAGAACTGATGAGGACCTTCCGATGGAAGTCTATGAAACTTGCAATTCTGCTGCATTAGAGAAACTAATTGAGGCTTAAGCTCAAAGTTGTTTGCTCCAATGGCAGGAATTGAGATGCTTCTTCCATAGAAGTTGGAAGTTGGTGCAGTATAGTCACCAAGCATCTTCCTTGCATCTCTAGCATTGTTGTTGGGTTCGGCTGTCATGTCTGCTTCTTTTTCGAAATTTTCTGTAAGGTCCTCTCCAGAGTATTGTGCTTTAGCTTCTCTTAGCTTCTTCTTCAGAGTCCTTTCAAGTTCAGGATCAGCGTCAACAAGAATGTCCTTATCCTTGTTCCTACTCATATGAAAAAGAAGAGAACAAAGGGAGTAGTGGAATCCTCTATATAACAGTATAGAGATTCCTTTATGTGAGTATAAGAATAGAAGAATAGAAGAATGAGAAGAGAAATGAGATGAAGAATTCGAACACACACACACATAGAGAGAGAGAGGGGTTTGAATTATAAGCAGAAGATAGGCTTTAACAATGGTGGACGCAATAGGCTGAACAATAGTAAGCCATATCCATCATCTTCTCAGCAACAGACAGAGAATTCTGAACAAAACACTTCTAATTTAGCCAATATAGTCTCTGATCTGTCAAAGGCCACTTTCAGTTTCATGAATGAAACAAGATCCTCCATTAGAAATTTGGAGGCACAAGTGGGCCAGCTGAGTAAGAAAGTTACTGAAACTCCTCCCAGTACTCTCCCAAGCAATACAGAAGAAAATCCAAAAGGAGAGTGCAAGGCCATTGATTTAATCAAAGTGGCCGAATGCACTAGGGAGGAGGAGGACGAAAATCCTAGTGAGGGAGACCTCCTGGGACGTCCCTCAAGCAAGAAGGAGTTTCCTATTAAGGATCCAGAGGAATCTGAGGCTCACCTAGAGACCATAGAGATTCCATTAAATCTCCTTCTGCCATTCATGAGCTCTGAAGAATATTCATCCTCTGAAGAGGATGAAGATGTAATTGAAGAGCAAGTTGCTCAATACTTAGGAGCTATCATGAAGCTGAATGCCAAGCTGTTTGGTAATGAGACTTGGGAAAGTGAACCTCCCTTGCTCATTAGTGAACTAGATACCTGGATTCAGAGAACTCTACCTCAAAAGAAACAAGATCCTGGCAAGTTCTTAATACCTTGCACCATTGGCACCATGAGCTTTGAAAAAGCTCTATGTGATCTGGGGTCAGGGATAAATCTTATGCCACTCTCTGTAATGGAGAAGCTGGGGATCATTGAGGTGCAACCTGCCTTGTTCTCACTACAATTGGCAGACAAGTCCATAAGACAAGCTTATGGAATAGTGGAGGACGTGCTAGTAAGGGTTGAAGGCCTTTACATCCCCACTGATTTTATAATCCTAGACACTAGGAAGGAAGATGATGAATGCATCATCCTAGGAAGACCTTTCCTAGCCACAGCAGGAGCTGTAATAGATGTCAACAGAGGTGAGTTAGTCCTTCAATTGAATGGGAACTACCTTGTGTTTAAGGCACATGGCCATCCCTCTGTGACAAAAGAGAGTAAGCATGAAGAGCTTCTCTCAGTTCAAGGTCAAGAAGAGCCTCCACAGTCAAACTTTAAGTTTGGTGTTGTGAGGCCACAACCAAACTCTAAGTTTGGTGTTCAAACCCCATATCCAAACTCTAAGTTTGGTGTTGGGAATACCACACTTAAATTGACCTGATCACCTTGTGGCTCCATGAGAGCCACTGTCAAGCTATTGACATTAAAGAAGCGCTTGTTGGGAGGCAACCCAATTTTATCTAATTTTATTTTATTTTGTTTCTTTGTTATTTTTGTGTTTTATTAGGTACATGATCATGAGGAGTCACGAAAAAAATAAAAAAAAAATTAAAAATAGAGTCAAAAACAGAAGAAAAAATTTTCACCCTGGAGGCAGCGCAGACTGGCGTTCAACGCCAGTAAGGTGCATCTATCTGGCGTTCAACGCCAGAACAGAGCACCATTCTGGCGCTGAACGCCCAAAACAAGCAACAACCTGGCGTTAAACGCCAGGATGGTGCACAGAGAGGACAATCTGGCGCTGAACGCCAGAAACAAGCATGAAACTGGCGTTCAACGCCAGAAACATGCATTACATGGGCGTTTAACGCCCAGAACGTGCATCAATGGGCGTTTGAACGCCAGAATGATGCATGAAGGCATGTTACATGCCTATATGGTGAAGGAATGGTATTTGTTTTCACCTCAGGATCTGTGGACCCCACAGGATCCTCACCTCAGGATCTGTGGACCCCACAGGATCCCCACCTAACATATTCCCACCTTACCTCCTAATCCTAGTTTTTGTGAATGTGATTACTCTTCCCCATGTCACATTTCCCAACAACTTCTTCATCAATCACCTCAATTCCTCTTCCCAATTACCCCATTCACCATTCACATCAACCCCTCTTCCCCATAAACCCCACCTACCTCCATTACGTTCAAATTCAATTTACCACCCTTTCCCACCCAACATGACCGAACCTATACCCTCCCCTCTCCCTATAAATACCTTTCCTTTCTTCTTCATTTTCACACAACACAAACCCCTTCTTCTCTCATATAGCCGAAACCACTCTTCTCCCTCTCTTCCAATATTCTCTTCTTCTTCTTCTTATCTTCTTTTCTTTTTGCTCGAGGACGAGCAAATCTTAAGTTTGGTGTGGAAAAAAGCCTAAGCTTTTTATTTTTTCATTCACCATCAATGGCACCCAAGACCGGAGTTTCCTCAAGAAAAGGAAAAGGGAAGGCAAAAGCTTCCACTTCCGAGTCATGGGAGAGGGAGAGATTCATCTCCAAGAGCCATCAAGACCACTTCTATGATGTTGTGGCAAAGAAGAAAGTGATCCATGAGGTCCCTTTCAAACTCAAGAAGAATGAGTATCCGGAAATCCGACATGAAGTTCAAAGAAGAGGTTGGGAAGTCATAGCCAACCCCATACAACAAGTTGGAATTCTAATGGTTCAAGAATTCTATGCCAATGCATGGATCACTAGAAACCATGATCAAAGTATGAACCCGAATCCAAAGAATTATCTCACAATGGTTAGGGGGAAATACTTGGATTTTAGTCCGGAAAATGTGAGGTTGGCGTTTCATTTGCCTATGATGCAAGGTGATGAACACCCCTACACTAGAAGGGTCAACTTTGATCAAAGGTTGGACCAAGTCCTAATGGACATTTGTGTGGAAGGCGCCCAATGGAGAGTAGACTCCAAAGGCAAACCGGTCCAACTAAGAAGACTGGACCTCAACCCTGTAGCTAGAGGATGGTTGGAGTTCATTCAAAGATCCATCATCCCTACAAGCAACCGATCTGAAGTTACTGTGGATCGGGCCATCATGATTCATAGCATCATGATTGGAGAGGAAGTAGAGGTTCATGAAGTCATATCCAATGAACTCTACAAAATAGCTGACAAGCCTTCATACATGGCACGGCTAGCCTTCCCCCACCTCATATGCCATCTATGTTATTCAGCCGGAGTTATCATAGATGGAGATGTCTCCATTGAAGAAGACAAGCCCATCACCAAGAAAAGGATGGAGCAAACAAGGGAAGCTCCTCACGGCCCCCAAGGAGAACATGAGGAAGTTCATCATCAACAAATGCCTCATGGAATGCACTTTGGTGGACGAAATTGTGATCACATGTTCTTTTGTTTATCAAGGATGTATACTCTTAGGGCACTGTTTATTTTCTTTATTGGAATTCACAACTCCGTTCAACTAACCAGCAAGTGTACTGGGTCGTCCAAGTAATAACCTTACGTGAGTAAGGGTCGAATCCACAGAGATTGTTGGTATGAAGCAAGCTATGGTCACCTTGTAAATCTCAGTCAGGGAGATTAAAATTAGATTATGGGTTTAAATCTGATTGATAAAATAAAAAGAAAATACATAATAAAAAGGATAGAAATACTTATGCAGATTCATTAGTAGAGGTATCAGTTAAGTATATGCAGATGCTGTATGGCTCAAGGACGCCTGCTTTCCTACTGCTTCTACTCAATCCTTCTTACTCCTTTCCATGGCAAGCTTTGTATAGGGGTTCACCATCAACTGTGGCTACTTTCATCCTCACGGGGAAATATCCTATGCGGCTGTCACTCGCACAGCTAACCAGTCTGGAGGCATCACCCATGGTTGATGGCTACATCACATCCTCGCAGTGAAAGCTAATGCTCACGCACTCTGTCACAGTACGGCCAATCACCGGTTGGTTCCCTCCCCTACTGGAATAGAATCCCTCTTTTGCGTCTGTCACTAACGCCCAGCAGGTTACAGGTTTGAAGCACGTCACAGTCATTCATTACCGGAATCCTACTCGGAATACCACAGACAAGGTGAGACTTTCCGGATTCCCAGGATCCTACTCGGAACACCACAGACAAGGTTGGACTTTCCGGATCCTCATAAATGCCGCCATCTATCTAGCTTATACCACGAAGATTCTGTTGGGGAATCTAAGAGATACACATTCAAGCTCTGTTGTATGTAGAACGGAAGTGGTTGTCAATCACGCGCGTTCATAAGTGAGAATGATAATGAGGGTTATCTGACACATTACATTCATCATGTTCTTGGGTACGAATGAATAACTTGGAATAAGAATAAGATAGAGATCGAATAAAAGAAAATAGAACTTCATTAATACTTGAGGTACAGCAGAGCTCCACACCCTTAATCTATGGTGTGCAGAAACTCCACCGTTGAAAATACATAAGTCAAAGAGGTTCAGGCATGGCCGAGAGGCCAGCCCCCTAAAACGTGATCAATAGTCTCTTAGGATGAAGAATAGAACAAAACCGAGACCAAAGATGTCTAATACATTGATAAATCATCCTATTTATAATAAACTAGCTCCTAGGGTTTACATGAGTAAGTAATTGATGCATAAATCCACTTCCGGGGCCCACTTGGTGTATGCTTGGGCTGAGCTTGATCAATACACGAGCTAAGGCTTCTCTTGGAGTTGAACTCCGAGTTATGACGTGTTTTGGGCGTTCAACTCCGGATCATGACGTTTTTCTGGCGTTTAACTCCAGACAGCAGCATGTACTTGGCGTTCAACGCCAAGTTACGTCGTCATTCTTCGAATAAAGTATGGACTATTATATATTGCTGGAAAGCCCTGGATGTCTACTTTCCAACGCCGTTGAGAGCGCGCCATTTAGAGTTCTGTAGCTCCAGAAAATCCATTTCGAGTGCAGGGAGGTCAGAATCCAACAGCATCAGCAGTCCTTTTGTCAGCCTTTTTCAGAGTTTTGCTCAAATCCCTCAATTTCAGTCAGAATTTACCTGAAATCACAGAAAAACACACAAACTCATAGTAAAGTCCAGAAATGTGAATTTAACATAAAAACTAATGAAAACATCCCTAAAAGTAGCTTAAACTTACTAAAAACTATATAAAAACAATGCCAAAAAGCGTATAAATTATCCGCTCATCACAACACCAAACTTAAATTGTTGTTTGTCCCCAAGCAACTGAAAATCAAATAGGATAAAAAGAAGAGAACATACTATAGAGTCCAAAATATCAATGAATATTAATTTAATTACATGAGCGGGACTTGTAGCTTTTTGCTTCTGAACAGTTTTGCCATCTCACTTTTTCCTTTGAAGTTCAGAGTGATTGGAATCTCTAGGAACTTAGAATTTTGGATAGTGTTATTGACTTTCCTAGTTAAGCATGTTGATTCTTGAACACAGCTACTTATGAGTCTTGGCTGTGGCCCTAAGCACTTTGTCTTCCAGTATTACCACCGGATACACAAATGCCACAGACACATAACTGGGTGAACCTTTTCAGATTGTGACTTAGCTTTGCTAAAGTTCCCAGTTAGTGGTGTCTAGAGCTCTTAAGCACACTCTTTAGCTTTAGATCACGACTTTAACCATTCAGTCTCAAGCTTTTCACTTGGACCTTCATGGCACAAGCACATGGGTAGGGACAGCTTGATTTAGCCGCTTAGGCCTGGATTTAATTTCTTTGGGCCCTCCTATCCATTGATGCTCAAAGCCTTGGATCCTTTTTACCCTTGCCTTTTGGTTTTAAGGGCTATTGGCTTTTTCTACTGCTCCTTCTTTTCCTATATACTCTTTTTAGCATTTTTTTTTTCGAATGCTTCACTGCTTTTTCTTGCTTCAAGAATCAATTTCATGATTTTTCAGATCACCAATAACATTTCTCTTTGTTCATCATTCTTTCAAGAGCCAACAATTTTAACACTCATAAACAACAAGATCAAAAGACATATGCACTGTTCAATCATTCATTCAGAAAACAAAAAGCATTGTCACCACATCAATATAATTAAACTAAATTCAATAATAATTTCGAAAATTATGTACTTCTTGTTCTTTTGAATTAAAACATTTTTCTTTTAAGAGAGGTGAAGGAGTAATGGATTTTATTCATAATCTTTAAGGCATGGTTACACACTAATGATCATGAAATAAAGACACAAGACATAGATAAACACAATAATTAAAAACCGAAACAGAAAGAAATAAAGAACAAGGAATGAATCCACCTGAGTGAAGGTGGCACCTTCTTGAAGGTCCAATGGTGCTTTTTGAGCTCCTTTATGTCTCTTCCTTGCCTTTGTTGCTCCTCCCTCATTGCTCTTTTCTTTTATTTCTTGGGGAATGATGGAGTGCTCATGATGTTCCACCCTTAGTTGCTTCCAATATTTGTGTGGAGGATAACTTATCCCCTGAGGTATCTCAGGGATCTCTTGATTTGCAGCCACATGTTCTACCCAACTGAGCTATGACGGCTTATATTTTTAATTTTTTTTTTCATCTCCCATGACTCAGAGGTGGAAGCTTTTTGTCTTCCCTTTGAGGTTTCTCTGGCTTTAGGTGCCATTAATGGTAATGGAAAAGCAAAAAAGCTATGCTTTTACCACACCAAACTTAAAATATTGCTCGCCCTCGAGCAAGAGAAGAAAGAAGAGAAGAAGAAGAAGAAGAAGAGAATGGAGGAGAGTGAGGGGAGATGGATTCGGCTATATGGGTGGGATTGGGTGGGAAGGAGAAGTTGAATTATAAAGGTAGGTGGGGTGTATGGGGAAGAGTGGAGAAATGTGGGTGGTGAATGAAAACAGAAGGGATGACCATGAATATAGAGATATAGGGCGAGGTAGGTGGGGATCCTGTGAGGTTCACAGATCCTTGAGGTGATCCTGTGGGGTCCATAGATCCTGAGGTGTCAAGGAATTCCATCCCTGCACCAAATAGGCATGTAAAATGCCTTGGCACACCATTCTGGCGTTTAAACGCCCATTGGTGCATGTTCTGGGCGTTCAACGCCCATGTAATGCATGTTTCTGGCGTTGAACGCCAATTTCATGCTTGTTCCTGGCGTTCAGCGCCAGTTTGTCCTCTCTGTGCACCATCCTGGCGTTTAACGCCAGGTTGTTGCTTGTTTTGGGCGTTCAGCGCCAGAATGGTGCTCTGTTCTGGCGTTGAACGCCGGCTAGATGCATCTTCTGGGCGTTGAACGCCAGCCCGTGCGTCCTCCAGGGTGAAAAATTTTTTCTTCTGTTTTTGACTCTGTTTTTAATTTTTTTGATTTTTTTCGTGACTCCTCATGATCATGTACCATAAAAATAACAAGGAAACAAAATAAAATAAAATTAGATAAATAAAATTGGGTTGCCTCCCAACAAGCGCTTCTTTAATGTCAATAGCTTGACAGTGGTTCTCATGGAACCACAAGGTGATCAGGTCAATTTAAGTGTGGTATTCCCAACACCAAACTTAGAGTTTGGATATGGGATTTGAACACCAAACTTAGAGTTTGGTTGTGGCCTCACAACACCAAACTTAGAGTTTGACTGTGGAGGCTCTTCTTGACTCTGAACTGAGAGAAGCTCTTCATGCTTACTCTCTTTTGCCACAGAGGGATGGCAATGTGCCTTAAACACAAGGTAGTCCCCACTCAATTGAAGGACTAACTCACCTCTGTTGACATCTATCACAGCTCCTGTTGTGGCTAGGAAAGGTCTTCCTAGGATGATGCATTCATCATCTTCCTTCCTAGTGTCTAGGATTATGAAATCAGTAGGGATGTAGAGGCCTTCAACCTTTACTAGCACATCCTCTACCATTCCATAAGCTTGCCTTATGGACTTATCTGCCAATTGTAATGAGAACAAGGCAGGTTGTACCTCAATGATCCCCAGCTTCTCCATTACAGAGAGTGGCATAAGATTTATCCCTGACCCAAGATCACATAGAGCTTTTTCAAAGCTCATGGTGCCAATGGTGCAAGGTACTAAGAACTTGCCAGGATCTTGTTTCTTTTGAGGTAGAGTTCTCTGAATCCAAGTATCTAGTTCACTAATGAGCAAGGGAGGTTCACTTTCCCAATTCCCATTACCAAACAGCTTGGCATTCAGCTTCATGATAGCTCCTAAATATTGAGCAACTTGCTCTCCAGTCACATCTTCATCCTCTTCAGAGGATGAATATTCTTCAGAGCTCATGAATGGCAGAAGGAGATTTAATGGAATCTCTATGGTCTCTAGGTGAGCCTCAGATTCCTTTGGATCCTTAATAGGAAACTCCTTCTTGCTTGAGGGACGTCCCAGGAGGTGTTCCTCACTAGGATTTTCGTCCTCCTCCTCCCTAGTGCATTCGGCCACTTTGACTATGTCAATGGCCTTGCACTCTCCTTTTGGATTTTCTTCTGTATTGCTTGGGAGAGTACTGGGAGGAGTTTCAATGACTTTCTTACTCAGCTGGCCCACTTGTGCTTCCAGATTTCTAATGGAAGATCTGGTTTCATTCATGAAACTGAAAGTGGCCTTTGACAGATCAGAGACTATATTGGCTAAATTAGAAGTATTTTGTTCAAAGTTCTCTGTCTGTTGCTGAGAAGATGATGGATATGGCTTACTATTGTTCAGCCTATTGCGTCCACCATTATTAAAACCTTGTTGAGGTTTTTGTTGATCCTTCCAGGAGAAATTTGGATGATTTCTCCATGATGAGTTATAGGTGTTTCCATAAGGTTCACCCATGTAATTAACCTCTGCCATGGCAGGGTTCTCAGGATCATAAGCTTCTTCAGAAGCTACCTCTCTAGTACTGTTGGATGCATGTTGCAATCTATTCAGATTTTGAGAGATCATGTTGACCTGTTGAGTCAACATTTTGTTCTGAGCCAATATGGCATTCAGAGCATCAATTTCAAGAACTTCTTTCTTCTGAGGTACCCCATTATTCACGAAATTCCTCTCAGAGGTGTACATGAACTGGTTGTTTGCAACCATGTCAATGAGATCTTGAGCCTCTTCAGGCGTTTTCTTCAGGTGAATAGATCCACCTGCAGAGTGGTCCAATGACATTTTTGAAAATTCAGAGAGACCATAATAGAATATATCTAATATGGTCCATTCTGAAAACATGTCAGATGGACATCTTTTGGTCAGCTGCTTGTATCTTTCCCAAGCTTCATAGAGGGATTCACCATCTTTTTGTTTGAAGGTTTGAACATCCACTCTCAGCTTGCTCAGCTTTTGAGGAGGAAAGAATTTATCCAAGAAGGCATTGACCAGCTTATCCCATGAGTCCAGGCTATCCTTGGGTTGTGAATCCAACCATATTCTAGCTCTGTCTCTTACAGCAAAAGGGAAAAGCATGAGTCTGTAGACTTCAGGATCAACTCCATTCGTCTTTACAGTCTCACAGATCTGCAAGAACTCAGTTAAAAACTGATAAGGATCTTCAGATGGAAGTCCATAGAACTTGCAGTTTTGTTGCATTAGAGCAACTAGTTGAGGCTTAAGCTCAAAGTTATTGGCTCCAATGGCAGGAATGGAGATGCTTCTTCCATCAAACTTGGACGTTGGCTTTGTGAAGTCACCAAGCATTCTCCTTGCATTATTATTATTATTTCCGTCTGCCATCTCTTTCTCTTGTTCGAAAATTTCAAGAAGGTCTCTTCTGGATTGTTGTAATTTAGCTTCTTTTAATTTTCTCTTCAGAGTCCTTTCAGGTTCTGGATCAATTTCAACAAGAGTGCCTTTATCCCTGTTCCTGCTCATATGAAAGAGAAGAAAACAAGAAAAGGAGAGGAATCCTCTATGTCACAGTATAGAGATTTCTTTATGTTAGTAGAAAAAGAAAGGGGGTAGAAGAATGAAGAAGAGGGTTCGGATTTTTGAATGAAGAAAGGTGAAGAGAAGTGTTAGTAATTAAATAATTAAATAGAAGAAGAAGAGAGAAGAGAGAATTCGAAAATAATTTTGAAAAAGAGGTTAGTGATTTTCGAAAATTAGAAATAAAATGTAATTAAAATTAAAACATGAAACAATTAATTAATTAAAAAGAATTTTTGAAAAAGAGAGAGATATTTTCAAAAATAGAAGAGGGAAAAGTAGTTAGGTAGTTTTGAAAAAGGTAAGGAACAAACAAAAAGTTAGTTAGTTGATTGAAAAAGATTTGAAATCAAAATTGAAAAAGATAAGAAGATAGTGAGTTAGATAAGATATTTTAAAATTAAATTTTGAAAAAGATAAAGTTTTTGAAAAAGATAAAATAAAAGATAGAAAGATTTAATTCAAAAATTTTGAAATTACTTACTTCACTAACAAGAAACTACAAGATAAGATTCTAGAACTTAAAGATTGAACCTTTCTTAACAAGAAAGTAACAAATTTCAAATTTTGAACCAATCACATTAATTATTAGTGAATTTTCGAAAATTACATATAAAGATAAGAAAAAGATTTTGAAAATAATTTTGAAAAATATTTTTGAAATTTTCGAAAATAATAAGAAAAATTGAAAAAGATATGATTTTGAAAAAGATTTTGAAAAGATAAGATTTTTAAAATTGAAATTTTGACTTGACTAGTAAGAAACAACTAATTTTGAAAATTTTTTTGACCAAGTCAATCCCAAAATTTCGAAATTTTGGAGGAAAATAAGGAAAAGATATTTTTTGATTTTTGAATTTTTAATTATGAGAGAGAAAAACAACAAAAATATTTTATGCATGAAATTTTTAGATCAAAATAATGAATGCATGCAAGAATGCTATGAATGTCAAGATGAACACCAAGAACACTTTGAAGATCATGATGAACATCAAGAACATAATTTTGAAAAATTTTTGATGCAAAGAAAATATGCAAGACACCAAACTTAGAAATCTTTAATGCATGGAAAATATGAATGCAAAAATGCACATGAAAAACAAGAAACAATACAAAACAAGAAATCATCAAGATCAAACAAGAGGACTTATCAAGAACAACTTGAAGATCATGAAGAACACTATGAATGCATGAGATTTTCGAAAAATGCAAGAAAAATTTTAAAAGCATGCAATTGACACCAAACTTAAAAATTAACATAAGATTCAAACAAGAAACACAAAATATTTTTTATTTTTATGATTTTCTAATTTTTTTGGATTTTTATTAATTATTTTCGAAAATAATGTGAAGAAAAACGAAAAATAAAAGAAAAATTTTGAAAAAGATTTTTGAAAAGAAAATTACCTAATCTGAGCAACAAGATGAACCGTCAGTTGTCCATACTCGAACAATCCCCAGCAACGGCGCCAAAAACTTGGTGGACGAAATTGTGATCACATGTTCTTTTGTTTATCAAGGATGTATACTCTTAGGGCACTGTTTATTTTCTTTATTGGAATTCACAACTCCGTTCAACTAACCAGCAAGTGTACTGGGTCGTCCAAGTAATAACCTTACGTGAGTAAGGGTCGAATCCACAGAGATTGTTGGTATGAAGCAAGCTATGGTCACCTTGTAAATCTCAGTCAGGGAGATTAAAATTGGATTATGGGTTTAAATCTGATTGATAAAATAAAAAGAAAATACATAATAAAAAGGATAGAAATACTTATGCAGATTCATTAGTAGAGGTATCAGTTAAGTATATGCAGATGCTGTATGGCTCAAGGACGCCTGCTTTCCTACTGCTTCTACTCAATCCTTCTTACTCCTTTCCATGGCAAGCTTTGTATAGGGGTTCACCATCAACTGTGGCTACTTTCATCCTCACGGGGAAATATCCTATGCGGCTGTCACTCGCACAGCTAACCAGTCTGGAGGCATCACCCATGGTTGATGGCTACATCACATCCTCGCAGTGAAAGCTAATGCTCACGCACTCTGTCACAGTACGGCCAATCACCGGTTGGTTCCCTCCCCTACTGGAATAGAATCCCTCTTTTGCGTCTGTCACTAACGCCCAGCAGGTTACAGGTTTGAAGCACGTCACAGTCATTCATTACCGGAATCCTACTCGGAATACCACAGACAAGGTGAGACTTTCCGGATTCCCAGGATCCTACTCGGAACACCACAGACAAGGTTGGACTTTCCGGATCCTCATAAATGCCGCCATCTATCTAGCTTATACCACGAAGATTCTGTTGGGGAATCTAAGAGATACACATTCAAGCTCTGTTGCATGTAGAACGGAAGTGGTTGTCAATCACGCGCGTTCATAAGTGAGAATGATAATGAGGGTTATCTGACTCATTACATTCATCATGTTCTTGGGTACGAATGAATAACTTGGAATAAGAATAAGATAGAGATCGAATAAAAGAAAATAGAACTTCATTAATACTTGAGGTACAGCAGAGCTCCACACCCTTAATCTATGGTGTGCAGAAACTCCACCGTTGAAAATACATAAGTCAAAGAGGTTCAGGCATGGCCGAGAGGCCAGCCCCCTAAAACGTGATCAATAGTCTCTTAGGATGAAGAATAGAACAAAACTGAGACCAAAGATGTCTAATACATTGATAAATCATCCTATTTATAATAAACTAGCTCCTAGGGTTTACATGAGTAAGTAATTGATGCATAAATCCACTTCCGGGGCCCACTTGGTGTATGCTTGGGCTGAGCTTGATCAATACACGAGCTAAGGCTTCTCTTGGAGTTGAACTCCGAGTTATGACGTGTTTTGGGCGTTCAACTCTGGATCATGACGTTTTTCTGGCGTTTAACTCCAGACAGCAGCATGTACTTGGCGTTCAACGCCAAGTTACGTCGTCATTCTTCGAATAAAGTATGGACTATTAAATATTGCTGGAAAGCCCTGGATGTCTACTTTCCAACGCCGTTGAGAGCGCGCCATTTAGAGTTCTGTAGCTCCAGGAAATCCATTTCGAGTGAAGGGAGGTCAGAATCCAACAGCATCAGCAGTCCTTTTGTCAGCCTTTTTCAGAGTTTTGCTCAAATCCCTCAATTTCAGTCAGAATTTACCTGAAATCACAGAAAAACACACAAACTCATAGTAAAGTCCAGAAATGTGAATTTAACATAAAAACTAATGAAAACATCCCTAAAAGTAGCTTAAACTTACTAAAAACTATATAAAAACAATGCCAAAAAGCGTATAAATTATCCGCTCATCACACTTCCCTCCCAACAACTATTGGGAGCAACTCAGTACCTCTTTAAAAGATTTGAGCCATAATGTGGAACAACTAAGGGTGGAACACCATGAACACACCCTCACTCTCCAAGAAATAAAAGAAGATCAAAGAGCAATGAGGGAGGAGCAACAAAGGCAAGGAAGGGACATAGAAGAGTTGAAGAACATCATTGGTCCTTCAAGAAGAAGACGCCACTAGAGGTGGATTCATTCCTTGTTCTTTATTTTCTTTCTATTTTCGGTTTTTAATTATTGTGTTTATCTATGTTTTGTGTCTTTATTTCATGATCATTAGTATGTAACCATGCCTTAAAGCTATGAATAAAATCCATTAGTCCTTCACCTCTCTTAAAAGAAAAATGTTTTAATTCAAAAGAACAAGAAGTACATAATTTTCGAAATTATTACTGAATTTAGTTTAATTATATTGATGTGGTGACAATGATTTTGTTTTCTGAATGAATGAATGAACAGTGCATATGTCTTTGGATCTTGTTGTTTATGAGTGTTAAAATTGTTGGCTCTTGAAAGAATGATGAACCAAGAGAAATGTTATTGATGATCTAAAAAACATCATGAAATTGATTCTTGAAGCAAGAAAAAGCAGTGAAAAAAAAATGGCGAAAATTTTAAAGCAAGGATCCAAGGCTTTGAGCATCAATGGATAGGAGGGCCCAAGGAAATTAAATCCATGCCTAAGCGGCTAAATCAAGCTGTCCCTAACCATGTGCTTGTGTCATGAAGGTCCAAGTGAAAAGCTTGAGACTGAATGGTTAAAGTCGTGATCTAAAGCTAAAGAGTGTGCTTAAGAGCTCTGGACACCACTAATTGGGGACTTTAGCAAAGCTGAGTCACAATCTGAAAAGGTTCACCCAGTTATGTGTCTGTGGCATTTGTGTATCTGGTGGTAATACTGGAAGACAAAATGCTTAGGGCCACAGCCAAGACTCATAAGTAGCTGTGTTCAAGAATCAACATGCTTAACTAAGAGAGTCAATAACACTATCCAAAATTTTAAGTTCCTAGAGATGCCAATCACTCTAAACTTCAAAGGAAAAAGTGAGATGCCAAAACTGTTCAGAAGCAAAAAGCTACAAGTCCCGCTCATGTAATTAAACTAATATTCATTGATATTTATGAATTTATAGTATATTCTCTTCTTTTTATCCTGTTTGATTTTCAGTTGCTTGGGGACAAGCAACAATTTAAGTTTGGTATTGTGATGAGCGGATAATTTATACGCTTTTTGGCATTGTTTTTATATAGTTTTTAGTAAGTTTAAGCTACTTTTAGGGATGTTTTCCTTAGTTTTTATGTTAAAATTTACATTTCTGGACTTTACTATGAGTTTGTGTGTTTTTCTGTGATTTCAGGTAAATTCTGACTGAAATTGAGGGATTTGAGCAAAACTCTGAAAAAGGCTGACAAAAGGACTGCTGATGCTGTTGGATTCTGACCTCCCTGCACTCGAAATGGATTTTCTGGAGCTATAGAACTCCAATTGGCGCGCTCTCAACGGCGTTGGAAAGTAGACATCCAGGGCTTTCCAGCAATATATAATAGTCCATACTTTATTCGAAGAATGACGACGTAACTTGGCGTTGAACGCCAAGTACATGTTGCTGTCTGGAGTTAAACGCCAGAAAAACGTCATTATCCGGAGTTGAACGCCCAAAACACGTCATAACTCAGAGTTCAACTCCAAGAGAAGCCTCTGCTCGTGCATTGATCAAGCTCAGCCCAAGCACACACCAAGTGGGTCCCGGAAGTGAATTTATGCATCAATTACTTACTCATGTAAACCCTAGGAGCTAGTTTATTATATATAGGACATTTATCTATTGTATTAGACATCTTTGAACGCATAGTTCTTAGACCATGGGGGCTGGCCATTCGGCCATGCCTGGACCTCTTTCACTTATGTATTTTCAACGGTGGAGTTTCTGCACACCATAGATTAAGGGTGTGGAGCTCTGCTGTACCTCAAGTATTAATGAAGTTCTATTTTCTTTTATTCGATCTCTATCTTATTCTTATTCCAAGTTATTCATTCGTACCCAAGAACATGATGAATGTAATGAGTCAGATAACCCTCATTATCATTCTCACTTATGAACGCGCGTGATTGACAACCACTTCCGTTCTACATGCAACAGAGCTTGAATGTGTATCTCTTAGATTCCCCAACAGAATCTTCGTGGTATAAGCTAGATGGATGGCGGCATTTATGAGGATCCGGAAAGTCCAACCTTGTCTGTGGTGTTCCGAGTAGGATCCTGGGAATCCGGAAAGTCTAACCTTGTCCGTGGTATTCCGAGTAGGATTCCGGTAATGAATGACTGTGACGTGCTTCAAACCTGTAACCTGCTGGGCGTTAGTGATAGACGCAAAAGAGGGATTCTATTCCAGTAGGGGAGGGAACCAACCGGTGATTGGCCGTACTGTGACAGAGTGCGTGAGCATTAGCTTTCACTGCGAGGATGGGATGTAGCTATCAACCATGGGTGATGCCTCCAGACTGGTTAGCTGTGCGAGTGACAGCCGCATAGGATATTTTCCCGTGAGGATGAAATTAGCCACAGTTGATGGTGAACCCCTATACAAAGCTTGCCATGGAAAGGAGTAAGAAGGATTGAGTAGAAGCAGTGGGAGAGCAGGCGTCCGAAAGCTCTACAGCATCTCCATTCCGCTTATCTGAAATTCCTACCAATGAATCTGCATAAGTATTTCTATCCTTTTTATTATGTATTTTCTTTTTATTTTATTAATCAGATTTAAACCCATAATCCAATTTTAATCTCCCTAACTGAGATCTGCAAGGTGACCATAGCTTGCTTCATACCAACAATCACTGTGGATTCGACCCTTACTCACGTAAGGTTATTACTTGGACGACCCAGTACACTTGCTGGTTAGTTGAACGGAGTTGTGAATTCCAATAAAGAAAATAAACAGTGCCCTAAGGGTATATTCATACTAAAGCTCAAAAGATAGAAGAACATAGTGATCACAATTTCGTCCACCACATATCATTTGATAAATATAAATATAAAATAATTTAAATTGTTAAATATTTTTCAATATTTGATTATGTAATATAATTTTTATTTTAAGAATTTAATTTTATAGTTGTTCAACTTTTGACAATTTAATTTTGTATTTTAATTGAGTTGATAATTAGGTTTACAAAGCATGAAATCTACTCACTAAGAAGCACTTCAATTACAGCATTTTTATATTAGTAAAATTATTAATCATCGGTAAACAGAATTGAATAATAATGCAGCAATTAAACTTCAAATTAAGTAAGTTATTTCAACTATTTTAACATGTACAGAAGACAACAACTATGAATTTTTAATGTGCAACTATTCCTATAAACTACATCTTCCTTTTATAATGTCAATTGTAGTATTCTGAAGAACAAAAGTGAGCATGCATTAGTAAGATATTAAAATATGAAATGAAGCTAAAATTAAATAATTATTTTTTACTCTTGTATTTCTCCTTTTTTTTTTCATTATGATCAAAACAAATACTCATTAAAATTGAATTATATGCTTCATCAGTTCAATTGGTAAATATTGCCTGGAAACCAGCATGTTATGTGACATACATGTTTATCAATCATTTTTTTCGCTTTGAAATTCATAATTTGATAAATACTCAAAATTTAAATAATTTTATTTGCAGGTTTACACGGCTTTTTAAATTTCACAAATTCATCTAATAAAAGTAAGATATTATCTCAGAATCAAATGGAGAATATTAACTCAAACATGTGTAGAGTCTCAGATGCTGAATCTTGTATTGGTTCAAAAACACTAAAAAATAGAATCTAATTAACAACTTAAAAGTTTGCTATTTTATCTACAGAAATCATGACACATTTACATACCAGAATTGCAAATGAAAAGTATAAAAAGTTTGCAAAGTACTATCAACCACAGGTCATAACTCATAGCCATACATGGAATGCAACAATGATCACAATTTACAGATGCAACTAAATGTCTACAATTGACATATTAATCAAAAGCAATGCAGTAAATCTAAAAGAAACCCAAAGCTCAAGAAAAGCCTCAGTAAACATACTTTCATGAGTCCCAAACCTCAGTTTCTTCACCAAATTTTATGATTTCTTGTTCAACACGGACAATGGCAATTGTTCCTCGCTCCTTAAAAAAATTAAATTATAAGGAAGTTGAGGTAATATTCTAGAAAATATATGTTAAATCAATAAGTGACTTTACAATATTCAAAAACATTTCACAATTGATTTTCATGAGCACTAAACAAAGTTGATAAAAATATATTAAAAATTCTGCTACTGGATTGAAAAGGGAGGGGCAAAAAGCAAGAGTGTCTATTGATGTGCAATAATTTTATAATAAATAATGAGTCACTAATAATTCAACTCAATAGTATGCTTAAGGAGAGAGCAAGGTCAGTTGAGACAACCGTACTCTGGTGTCCATGATTTGTAAATCTAACTGCAAGGGCAACTGCACAGCTCTTATTTTAACCACAATCCTTTCCAATTAAGCATGTCATATTTCCTTTCCTTCCCTTCCGCCATCTCCTATTTTAATAGAGGGCTTTCTTGTTTCTGATGTCTACCTAATTGAGAGTACATATAATCTGCATAAAAAGATCTCTCTAAGCTCTATTTCATATGTATAATAACTTTCTATTCATATTATTAATATTTCCCCTTGTAAAAAAAATCGTTCTTCGTGATTACTGCAGTTATTAAAAACTTAACCACTTCTTGAGAGTTTTAAATGATTCTCCTGAAAAAATCTCATAAAAATTTCCAATTAACAGCAACAAATAATAAAGTAATTATTTTTTAAATCAATTGTGAGGTCAAACAGATGAGTTGATTTACAAAAAGAGATGCAAGAATGATGCCTTATGTTATATCTAAGAGTATTATGCATAACAAAAGTTATTAAATACTCACATTCAGCATCGACATTGGTTTTTAAAAAATAAATCAATCAAATAGGTGTAAAATTATTCTAATTACACATAGTCTTAGGTCATATTTTCATAATAAATAAAAAATTAACATTAGTAAAAAATGGTAATATATGATATTTTTTAAATAAGCAAATGTTAAAAGCATTGTTGAAGATAAATTAGTATCTAATATTCGAAGACACGTTACCTTTTGACTATTAGTGGAGATTCAAATATTTCTGAAGACTTCATGGTAAAAGACATTTTCTGTTGCAGTAAAATTGTTAGAATTATCATGAGATATTACAATTTTAAGTCCATCTTTGGTGGTGACCCTTGAAATTGCGACATAAAGTTGTCCATGTGTAAAAATTGGTTGTTTCAGAAATAAGCCAACATGATTTAGAGACTACCTTTGACTTTTATTTATGGTCATTGCATATGACAAAATCAGAGGAAATTGTCTACGTTGAAACTTGAAAGGTAACTTTGCAACCGATGGAGTTAATGTCATTGGATGAAGACCTTTTCACCTTGACTATTTCCCGATAAAATTTTGGCTTCAATAATCTTATTTCTAAGTCTGGTGACAATTAATCTAGTTCCATTAGAAAGTCCAGCAGAATGATCAATATTTCGAATTAGCATAACTGGACATCCTTCTTTAAATGACAGCTCATGATTTGGCAACCCAGAGGATTTTATTGTTGCCAAAAATTCTGGTGTATGTACGCAAGCAACTGTGTGATCAGTTCCTTCTTTAAAGCAAGGTGAATATGAGCTCAGATATGTTTTCAATTCATTTTTATTCAAAGATAGCATGTAATCATTAATCTCTTCAACACTGTTAATAGTTGGGCTAAAATTGCTCTACTTTGCGGGTGATATGAATTTTGACAATCCTTTAGATAGTCACTGTATGTAGCCTGAACAATTGCTTCGACTGGATCGCCAAGAGTAGTGATTAATAGTTCAGATGGTATGGGAACTAAATTGCTCCCATCATCGGAATTTCCAAGCTTACCATCTCCAAGATCAAGGATCCATTTTGCAAATGTTTTTGTTTCCTCAGTGCTTTGTCTTTCATTTGAAGACTTTAGTCGCATGTTTTGGGTCAACTTTAATATCTGACAGTTACGCCACAGGTAAGAAGAATTCATAGATGCACTGACAATATCCTGCCTAGATCCTTTTGTAATAACTGGAAGAATTTGTCTAAAATCTCCACCAAAAACAACTGTTTTTCCTCCAAACGGCAAGATTAAACTTGATTCATTTGTATGCCGAAGTAAGTCTCTCATTGTTCGGTCAAGTGCTTCAAAACAAAACTTATTCATCATTGGTGCTTCATCCCAAATAATGAGTTTAGTTCTTGAAATTAATTCTGCTAACGGACTGCCTTGTTTAATGTTGCAAGTAGAAAATTCATCAGGAATAAGAGGATTTGCAAATCTTGAATGAGCAGTTCTCCCTCCTAGTAACAAAAGAGATGCTATTCCACTTGAAGCTACAGTTAAAACTATTTCACCTTTAGATCTAAGAGCAGCTGACAATGTTCTCCAAAGAAATGTTTTTCCAGTACTTCTGTATCCATATAAAAAGAAAATACGACCATTATCTGAATTTGTAGCTTCAATAACTTGGTCATACACGTTCTGTTGTTCTGTTGTCATTTGAGATAAGTATTGTTTGTGTTGTTCAGCTAACAAAACACGGTCATAGTTAAGTTCATCTAATATTAATTTGTTGTGTAGAACATCTTGTCTTCGAAGATTAATGCCATCTATATTTGGATATGGCATTGTTGGGAATTCTCGAAGTGACTTTCCATTGCTATTAAGTATCTCCTCAATTTCAATGAGAGTTAGTTGCAATAACTCTTCATCTGACATGACCAGATCTAAAAAATGAATAAAAAAGACATATTAGCAGAAATTAAACTAATATATTTAATATGTACTTTTAAATATAAATTAGTTGCTGTATTTATAAATATAGTTTTTTTAATAGCATGTAAACTAAGATAGTGTATATGTTTATATAGACTTTAATATTGAAATATACCTGGTAAGTTGAACATATTTATATGATTATGCAAAATTCCATCTGATAATAGTGTCCAGCATTTCTCCCAAACGACTTCTGGTTGTATCATTGAGTTTGACCATAATAGGGTTGCAAAGAGTTTCCGTAAATATTGACCTGAACCCCAATAACTTGCTTCTTTAATTGCATCAACATATTCTTGATCATCGTCTAATAAACCCCGTGCGTAACATGCATCTCTATACGAAGAGTAAATAATATTGTTGTAGGTTCTTAGATCCTTGAAACTTCTTGGGCCCCTTACAATATTCAGTAGCATTCTCAAGTAGTATAATTCACCGGATGATGGTGGTACAAAGAATAATCTTCCAATGACAGTGTCGGCTTTTCGTGGTTCCCATACTCGAAGTTGGCTTTTCCAAACAAATTTTCTTGGAAAATCAGTATAAGTTAATTGTCTGGCTTCATTGTATTTTCTATTAGCTCTGAACCATGCTATAAACATCGATTCTTTAACAGTTGCCTTTTGAACTGTCTGTGTTAGTGTGTCTTTATCTTCAAATATGATTATTTATTCATCAAGCAAGTGAAAACTTAATCTTTCAACAGATGGCTTTCTATAGTGTATATCATATGCAACGATTCTCCATGCAGATTCACAGGGTGAAATGTACCGACAATCATAAAATATTTTGATCTCATCAACAACACGATTTGCATTTTCAGCTTCTGAATTTGAATAAAAAGATGCTGTAACCCGGTCACTTCCCTTGTTGACATATTTGAAGAGATATTTGATTGATCTGGATTGGTTGTACCATTCAACATTTATATGAGCACCATATTTTAACAATAAGAACTTATTGTAGGGAACAACGTATCGATTATCCAAGTGAATTCCAGATATCTCAATAGTGCGACCATCATTTCGCCGTCTGTAAACTGGATACCCATTATGATCAATGGTGGTATGTTGAACAAATTTTTTAGGGAAGTGACGAATGCATTGTCCATTTTCCATGCAAGGTGAGTTTTTTCGTGCAGTTCCGCATGGCCCATGCATCATTAAATTCTTAATTGCTTCATAGTATTCTACATCTAGCACTGGATCTGGAATTTCAGCTGATATGATGGTGTTAATGTCCTCAGGAGTAGGATATTTATGTCTTTGCGCAAGAAACAACAATATATATGCATGCGGTAAACCGCGCTTTTGGAATTCAATAGTATATATGACTGTAAAAAAATAATAAAAATATTTTGTTCTTATAAATAGAGAGATGTAGAGTATAAGTATAAATATTCTTGGTAAATATAAAGGTTAGTGATTTACCTGCCATAGCTGTGCCAAATAGTCTGTTCTTGTCTATATCTTTAATGATCTTGTCTAATTTAGCTTTGAATAGTCTACATACAACATCAGGTCTATCTTTTGGTCTAAGGTTATTTTCCCTGCAATACCGTTTAATTTCTTCCCATTGAGGATTGCAAGTAACTGTTATAAATAAATCCGGGTACCCAAGTGACCTACATATAGCCATCGCATCTTGGTAGTTTTGAATCATATATCTTGGACCTCCTGTGAATGTTGCTGGTAGTATGATGCGTTTTCCCAGTGAAGAGGCTTCAGTTTCACCATTAAGCACTGCATCTTTTAAACCTTTATAAATTTCAGCTATGTACTGCTTTTGTTTTGAGTATACATATTTTAGTCTGGCAGCTTCAATCATTGAGAACGCATTAACCAAGAATTGTTAAAAGAGTCTTTTAGAATATAACAAAACACCTTTTTCACACCAAAGTATGTGTTGAATTCTAAATGCAAAAAAAATCTCTCATGCTAACAAATGACTCTTCATTGTTAGCATTTGGTTTTATATGATTTAAGGGAATTTTTTCTCTCCATCCATCTTCCCCGTACGGAAATAATAAAGGGTATTGTAATCCCAAGTACGATGGATTTAGTTCTAATATTCTTTGAAGTTCACCTGATTTAGTTTCAATGATGATATCTTTCTCTTGTCTATTTGCATCAAAGTCTCCAACAACTAAACCTGCTATTTCATCAATTGATGGCAAGTTGTATCGTCTTCCATCTTTTCCTCTATTTCCAATAAGTCGAAGGCGCACATCAGTGAATGGATTAGTTCTAAATACTTCTCGCACCATGCGAAATGTTTTTGCAAGCACATTATGTGTATCGAGCATCTTCATAATGTCAAACACTATTTCTACATTCCATTTATCAGTGTTGTTTCCAGAACTGTAAAACCAAAATTATGCATTAAGAGTAAATAAGGGATTCCAATAAAGGATTAAAATATACAAAAACAAATTTATTTAAATTGAAATTTTAGTACCTGACAATAGAGGTCCGGTTGCTTATCTCATTTTGTGTCATATATGTAAAGTTGAGCAAATTTTGCAGTACTTCCTTCCACTGGTAATAAATTTCCCATTAGATGATAATTTTGTTCATGTAGAATAAATGTTGGTGGCCCACGACTATTGCTTCGAGATTTATGTATTTTCCCACCAAAGGAAGTGAAGGCAAACATACTATAATATGTGCGAGTGTTGTTCTGAAAATGAGTGGCCTTTGCACTGGTGCCAAAATAAAGGTCTTCAAGTATTTGAGGTGGTTGCTGTAACATTGGTAATTCTACCTTTCCTTGACGACAACATAAACTAAATTTTGGATTTCTGGAGTTGTAATGTTTATCGATCCATTCTTCGTACCAAAATTTAGCACCACAATACTCGCATTGATATTCTGGATCTCCAAGATCCAGATAACCTGTAGAATAAGCAATATAATGAATTGATTCTTTTGAATTATTTAAAAATTTAAGATTAATAAATAAATTTAGAAAAAGTTTACCTTGTGGCTGTAAATCTGTATTTCTAACTGTTTCACACCTATCTTCTTCTTCAACTGCATAAAAATAATTAAATATTTTAAGGAGTATTAAATTTCATTTTTAATCATGATGTGTATATTTAACAAAAATTTTAGTTGCATTTTAACTTATATTCTATAACCTTATCCATAATAGGTGTTATTTTGTTCTAAGTGTTGAAACATACATTCGTTCTCATATGTGTCTCCATGTTGCTCAGTGTTATGGTTTACTTCATAAGGAATTATTTCTGAAGACACACATGGTATCCGCATTACAAATTAAAGCAAGTCGAAATAAAATTAAAAGCGTTTAGAACCAAGTTGAAGTATGGGAAAAATATTTATTTACTATATATTTTTAATTTGGAAAACTATGTTCGGCATACAATTTTATCTATTCTTGTTGAAACTAATTAATTCTACGTGCAATCATACAATTGTGACGTTTATATTTACTTTTCACTTAATAGGTGTTGTAAAGAACTAATTCTAGTCATTATCAGATATTAACCAAGAGTTTAATTTGGCACGTATATAGTATGTGAAAACAAATAGCAAGACTAAATGCACCTTAAATTAAAAAGTTGGATATCTTACTTTGAAATGAATTGCCTCCCCTTGTATCATTTGCACTGACTATACTATTTGAGTTTATTGATTACCTTGGTTTGAAAGGCGATTCGGTTGAGTCAAGTGGCTGAGAGAAATTTTTAAATTGAAGATGACTTTGATATTCTGATTGATTGCTATGTATTGGTGAATAACCTATGAAAGAAAAGTTATTAACAGTGAATATTATGTCTAATTTAAAAAAAATAAATTCTAATATGGAATATGTGCAAATACCTTCTGTTGTAAATCCAAAATATGGTTGACTATTGGAAATATTGACTGAACGGAGAGTATCTAATATTGGTCTTTGGGTGATTAAGCTGTTATTTGCTGAATTGATGTCTTGGACTTGATTAAAACAAAGCCAAAGTCACTAAATCTTAAAATTGACTTGAAACATAAGTTACTTAGATTAGTTTCCTACAGTTTAGCTACATACATATTATAAGGTCCCATGTTCTAATATTACACAAGAAACAGAGTTTCATAGTATGCAAACATGGATCTTATCTTTACGATATCTTCATATTCCACCCATTGCAACGTGATTGTATCAGTGTTTGCTGGATTATATCGCTTGATATGAAACTGAGTAAACCACATGTTATCAACATCTAGTAACTGTATTCGTCTTTCCATAACTTTAATCAAATGGTGATCAACAATGATACTTGGCAGATAGCACGCTCCCGTCCCATTGATTGTGAACAATTTACTCCAAGTGAGATCTCCATTAAAATCATCAAGCTGCCACACAATAGAGTTATATGTATTCTGATCGTGATTGTTTGCGGCAATACACAGACGATCATCTCGGATTAAGAGTGTTTGGCAGTGGGAGACGGGTTTTGGTGGCAGAGAAATTTTTTTAAACATGAAGGTTAAGAGTGAGAAGGATACAATATATGGATCTTCCTCGTTATCTTCATCAACATGCCAGGTTACCCAATAGACAACACCAGTGACTGAAGCACAAGTGGGATGCAATCTGTGCACATAAGGTGGACATGTAATTGATATATCCCAAGCTCTTGTGAAGCTCGTGTACAATGTTAGTGTGCATGCAGGGATATCTTCCTCCTCACTAAAGATATGGATAATACCATACTCAGGACAGTCAGGATAATAAACAAAGGAGTATATATAAGCATAGTGAGCATAGTGATGCTTCATTGGGTCTTTTATCATTCTAGATTTTTTGCTAACAGGATTCCAAATTAGCAAATAACTGGCCTGACCCATTGAAGAATAACGAATGCAAAAAAACTCCATTTTTCACACCAACTATGTGAAACCACCCCTTATATGTGAGAATGAAAGGCAGCTGATGTTGAGAGATCTCACCTGTCATGGCATCCATTTTAAGAACCCAATCAGCTGAGGTTGTAGCAGAAGTTGACCATGTAAAGTGAGTATAAATTGAACAACCATTGTGTTTCCACCTCTCTGAAAGCTCCGTCAGGAAATTGTATGAGTTCAGCTTGTCCCTCCAGCGGCGACATGTTTGGCGTGCACTTAAAATAGTGGAAGGTTGACAAACCTAGAAGATAGATAGGATAATTTCATCTGGTAATTCTGGAAGCTTTAGTGTTGTTGGCAGAACATCACTCATGGTGCTAATTAGGGGAGCAAAGTTGATGCAAAGTTTGAACACATAAATGGAAAGAAAAAAGTAAACGAAGCTTTTCTTCTTATTGTCAACTGTGCTCGTTGATGACAAGTCATCATATACCCATTTTTCAAGCTAATTTTACTTGTTTTGTTAGTCTTTATGCACTTTCTTGCATCCTAAGTAAGTGATTTGGAATGAAAATACATAACTTCTTTAGATCAAGCAACTACCATGAAATTAATGTTAACTCATGAGGTTTAAGCTAAATTTAATTGATTTTTAATTGATTTATAAGCCTTGTGAATTTAGTGATACTTGGAGTAGTTGTTTTAGTTTATTGTAGGTGAAGAAAGAAAGAAAAAAGAAAGCGTGGCCCAAGGAGAAGAAAACGTGGTCAAAGGAAGGAGAAGTGTGCCGCATGGAAGGGAGGAGGCAAGCATTGCCCTCCACAAGGGCACACTGCCCTCTAGGAGGGCAACATAAGGGAACAAGGCTTGAAAGGCAATTCTGCCCTGCCCACGACAAGGGCAGAGCACAAATCTGTGCCTTGGAATCAAGAAGATCAAAACATTGCCCTGCCCTCCTCAAGGGCAGTATCGGGCTCACTAGAGGAATAAATCAAAGGAAAAAGTTCACCTAAGCTTGCTACAAGAATCGAACACGGCACCATGAGGAAGCAAGGATTTAAGCCTCACTTTGGTACCAAGAGAACCAAGGAAAATAGGTAGCGTGTGTGTCATCCAAGTTTCAAACACGGGGCTTCAAGTTGGAAACATTGCCCTGCCCTCCGCGAGGGCAGGGCAGCATTTTGTTGTGGCACGGCCAGCGCACCATTCTGGCGCACCAAGGCATCATTCGGCAGCACCAGGAGCACGCACAGGCACCAAACTGGCGCACCAAAAATTTCTGCCCTGCCCTCCGCGAGGGCAGGGCAGCATCCTGCAAGCACGCATCGCACGCACCAACGCACCAAGGCCGCACGCACCATTTTTTGCCCTGCCCTCCACAAGGGCAGGGCAGCCTCCTGGAAGCAATTGTTCTTGGGCTGAAAATTGGATTAAAAGGCCAATTTAATCCATTTCTTCACCAAATCAAAAGCCCATCCAAATCCCAAGATCCAAGAATAGAAAGTGTATAAATAGGAGCTAGTTTGATGTAATTAGGACCTTTTTGCTTACCTTTTACTTGACTTTGGAATTTTGCATTTTCTTGGTAGCTTTGAATTTTGCAACTTTTCTTTGAGAGACTTGACCAAGATTTCAGAGAATTAGGGAGGAGAATTGATCTCTCTTCTTCCTCGTTCTTGCTTGGGCATTTTTTACTTTTCTTGTTTGAGTCTTGGGTGTTAAGAATTGAGGAAATTCTGTCTCAATCTCCACTCAAGAGCTCTTTAATTTCTCTTCTGCATAATTGAATTCATTTACATTCCCTTTATTGCTTCTTCTTCAATTTCTTCTCAATTGCTTTGAGAACTTGGATCTGGGAAGGCAATTGAGATCTAGGCTTTGCTACCTAGTCTCTGGAGTCCTGAGATCCCAATTTCCTTTTGGTTCTTCTGTGAACCTCTGCTGCACTCAATTTCCTTACTGTTTGAGTTCTAATTGCCTCTAATTCAATTTCTGCTCTATTAATTGTTGCAATTTAACTTCTCTTTGCTAGATTCTGAAATCCCAGTCCTCAACTCCCTTTTACATTCAAGCAATTTATATTCCTTGCATTTTAAGTTACTGCAATTTACATTTCTTGCACTTTAAGTTTCAGTCATTTACTTTCTTGTTCTTTAAGATTCAGCAAGTTTACTTTCCTGCTCTTTAATTTACTGCAAGTTTCCCCTCTCCCTTTACATTCCAAGCAATTTAGCTTCTGTTAAATACAAACCACTCAACCAAAACTTAATTCGCTTAACTAAATCAACCACTAAACTAAAATTGCTCAATCCTTCAATCCCTGTGGGATCGACCTCACTCATGTGAGTTATTATTACTTGATGCGACCCGGTACACTTGCCGGTGAGTTTTGTGTCGCATCGTTTTCCGCACATCAAGTTTTTGGCGCCGTTGCCGGGGATTGAAATAGATTGACAATGATTAAGTGAAGTGGAGGTCTAGATCAGGCACTTTTTCTTTTCTGTTTCTCTAACACACTAACTGTTTGAATTTTTGCTTAAACTAACTAAAAATTCATTCTAGCAATAGATTGAAGTTTTATTGATTTTCTGGATCTGTGTGTTTATTGTTGTGTGTTTGTATGTCAGGTACAGGAAGATCTTCCCCTATCCTCTCTGAACTTGACCAAAGGACTCTTCGAAGAATAAGAAGAGCTGAAAGAGGGAAGAACGTTATTGGAGAGGAAGAATCTGAGGAGGAATTCCAAGAAATGGAAGGAGATCCATCAAATCCCAATCAACCAGAAGGAGGAGCCAATAATAACCAACAACAAAGAAGAGTACTGGCTTCCTACACATTTGCAAATACTAGACATTGTGGGAGTAGCATTCTTCCCCCCAATGTCAATGCAAACAACTTTGAACTAAAGCCACAGCTCATCACACTGGTCCAAAACAACTGTTCTTTTGGAGGAGGGCCATTGGAGGATCCGAATCAACATTTATCTACCTTCTTGAGGATTTGTGACACTGTCAAAACCAATGTTGTGCCTCCTGACAGTTACAAGTTATTGCTCTTTCCATTCTCTCTCAGAGACAAAGCCACTCAATGGCTAGAAACGTTCCCAAAGGAAAGCATCAACACTTGGGATGACTTGGTGAGCAAGTTCCTTGCCAAATTTTATCCCCCTCAAAGAATCATAAGATTGAAGACTGAGGTACAGACATTCACTCAAATGGAGGCTGAGAATCTATATGAAGCATGGGAAAGATATAAAGCTCTATTGAGAAAATGTCCACCAGAGATGTTTACTGAGTGGGATAAGTTGCAAAACTTCTATGAAGGACTTACTCTGAAGGCTCAAGAAGCACTTGATCACTCAGCTGGAGGCTCATTACAACTCATGAAAACTACAGAGGAAGCTCAAAACCTCATTGACATGGTGGCCAACAACCAATATTTCTTTGCTCATCAAAGACAACGCCAACCATCACAGAGAAGAGGAGTAATGGAGTTAGAAGGGGTGGATTCAATTCTAGCTCAGAACAAGATGATACAGCAGCAGATTCAACAACAGTTTGAGCAAATGGCCAAAAGAATTGATGGCCTGCAAGTAGCAGCAGTGAGCACCACAAGCCAACCATCAACCACATGGGTGCAAAGTGAAGAAACCCAAGAGGAGCAACAGCAAGAGCAAGTCCAATACATGCACAACCAAAATCCTGGAATAAATGAAGTCTATGGTGATACTTACAATCCATCTTGGAAGAACCATCCCAACCTCAGATGGGGAGACAACCACAATCAAAGCCAACAACCATGGCAAAGAAACTCAAGTCAGAACAATTGGAAAAGCACAAACCACAACCCCTAGCCGAACACTAACCAAAACACATACAGAAAACCACAAAATAATTACCCCAACTCTAACCATCACCTACCCAATAACCACCCAACTAACCAAAACACCTATCATCATCCATCAACACCCCAAAACCAACCAATCTCACAAGACTCTCAGAGGATCACTAATCTAGAGATGCTCATAGAAAAGATGATGAAGAACCAAGAATTGAGAACAAAGAACCAAGAAGCTTCCATGAAGAACCTAGAGAGGCAGATTGGGCAAATTTCCAAATAGATTTCTGTTGAAAAACCATCAAGCTCACTACCAAGTGACACCATTCCTAACCCAAAGGAAGAATGCAAGGTCGTACAACTAAGAAGTGGAAAGATGTTAGTGGATAGTAACCAAGGAGCAACCAAGAAACTTATGGAGAATGACAATGAGCCAACAAGGAATGATGAAGCCATCAACAAGGACATGACAAGCAAGAATGTCCCAGAAAAACTCACAGGAAAATAACCAACCACAGAATCTGAAGAAGGGAAAGCAGATCATGGAAGAACCGATTCCAAGACAACTTCAAGGGGAGAAAAGCTTGACACCCCCAATACCTTATCCACAGAGATTCCACAAAGAGACAAAAGATCAGCATTTCCACAAATTTCTTGAGACGTTCAAGAAGCTGGAAAACAACATACCTTTGGCTGAGGCATTAGAGCAAATGCCTCTATATGCCAAGTTCTTAAAGGAGCTCGTCAACAAGAAGAGAGACTGGAATGAGAAGGAAACGGTAATGCTCAGTGAGGAATGTAGCGCCGTGCTCCAAAAAGGAATTCCACCAAAGCTTAAGGATCCAGGGAGTTTTGTAGTATCTTGCACCATAGGCAAACTAGCCTTGGACAAAGCTCTCTGTGATCTTGGAGTCAGTATCAATTTAATGCCTTTATCCATGATGAAGAAGCTTGCTATAGAAGAACTCAAACCCACCAGGATATCATTAGTCATGGCCGACAGATCAATCAAGACACCCAATGGAATTGTGGAAAATTTGTTAGTGAAGGTTGGGGTGTTTATCTTCCCTACAGACTTTGTAATCCTCAACACCGAAGAGGAAGGAAACAATTCAATCATCTTGGGAAGACCATTTCTAGTAACTGCAAGAGCCATTATAGATGTGGAAAAAGGAGAAATGATTTTCAGAGTACACAATGAGCAAATGATCATAAATGTTTTTAAATCAATGCAACATCCTCCTGAGCAAGAAGATCATTTGAGAGTGGATATGATAGAGAGCCTGGTGGAAGAAATATTAGACACCAATCAGCATGAGCAAGAAAAAGAAAATCAAGAAACAGTAGAGGAACACGCAGCTGAGATCTCCATTGACAAAGAGGTGGAACCAAGCAAGAAAGAAGAAGCGCAAAAGCAAGAACTGAAGCCATTACCTTCTCATCTCAAATATGCATTTCTTGGCACTTCAGAGAGCTTCCCAATGATAATTAATTCATCCCTGACAAAGAAGGAAGAAGGAGAGCTTCTTGATGTTCTCAGAGCTCACAAGGATGCTTTAGGATGGACCATTGATGATCTGAAAGGCATTAGCCCTGCAGTGTGTATGCATAAGATTCTCTTGGAGGACAATTCCAAAGCAGTAATTCAACCTCAGAGAAGATTAAATCCTGCAATGAAGGAAGTCGTCCAGAAGGAAGTAATGAAATTGTGGAATGCAGGAATAATATATCCTATTTCCGATAGCTCATGGATAAGCCCAGTCCAAGTGGTACCAAAGAAGGGTGGAATGACAGTCATTATTAATGAGAAAAGTGAACTCATTCCCACAAGGACTGTGACGGGGTGGAGGATGTGTATTGACTATAGGAGGCTGAATGATGCCACACGCAAAGATCACTTCCCACTCCCTTTCATTGATCAGATGCTTGAGAGGTTGGCTGGCCATGCTTATTATTGCTTCCTGGATGGCTATTCTGGGTATAATCAGATAGTGGTAGATCCAAAGGACCAAGAAAAGACTTCATTCACATGCCCAGTTGGAGTTTTCGCTTATAGAAGAATGCCATTCGGACTATGCAATGCCCCAGCCACCTTTCAAAGGTGTATGCTCTCCATTTTCTCAGATATGGTTGAAAAATTTTTAGAGGTTTTTATGGATGACTTCTCTATTTTTGGTGATAATTTCAATACTTGCCTAAATCATCTAACTCTTGTTTTGAAACGGTGCCAAGAAACTAATTTGGTTTTGAACTGGGAGAAGTACCATTTCATGGTTCCTGAGGGGATTGTTCTTGGTCATAAAGTTTCAAGAAAAGAGATAGAAGTTGACAAGGCAAAAGTGGAAATAATAGAAAAGCTCCCTTCACCAACTAATGTGAAATCTGTTAGAAGTTTCTTGGGGCATGCAGGATTTTATAGAAGGTTTATCAAGGATTTTTCTAAAATAGCCAAACCTTTAAGTAATATGTTAATGATTGATAAACCTTTTGTTTTTGATGAAAATTGCCAGCATGCCTTTGAAACTTTAAAACATAAACTCACAACAGCACCAATTATCACACCCCCGGATTGGAACTTACCCTTTGAACTCATGTGTGATGCAAGTGATATTGCAATTGGTGCTGTACTTGGACAAAAGAAGGGAAACTTGCATCATGTCATATATTATGCAAGTAAAGTATTGAATGAGGCTAAAAAAAATTACACCACAACAGAGAAGGAATTGTTAGCTGTAGTCTATGCATTTGATAAGTTTAGATCATACTTGATAGGATCTAAAATTGTGGTTTATACTAATCATGCTGCCCTCAAGTATTTGATGACAAAGCAGGATGCTAAACCAAGACTTATCAGGTGGATACTACTTCTATAGGAGTTTGACATTGAGGTAAGGGACAGGAAAGGCACTGAGAACCGAGTTGCTGACCATTTGTCAAGGTTGCCACAAGAAACAATTCAAAAAGCATCGCAACCTGTGAATGAAAACTTCCCAGATGAACATCTTTTGCTGATCCAACAAACACCATGGTTCGCTGATATAGCAAACTACAAAGTGGGGAGAAAGATACCCCAAGAATTCACTAAGCAACAAGTGAAGAAGCTAATCAATGAAGCAAGGAAGTTTTTGTGGGATGAACCTTATCTGTTCAAAAGATGTTCCGATGGAATAATTAGAAGATGTGTCCCTGAGAGTGAAATAAGAGATATATTATGGCATTGCCATGGCTCGGCGTATGGTGGACATTTTGGTCCAGAAAGAACAGCTTCAAAGATATTGCAAAGTGGTTTCTATTGGCCAACTATCTTCAAAGATGCCAGAGAATTTGTCCACCAATGTAATGAATGCCAGAGAGCAGGAAGATTGACAAGAAGGAATGAGATGCCACAGAACTTTATTTTGGAAGTAGAATTGTTTGATCTATGGGGCATTGATTTCATGGGACCCTTTCCCCCTTCTCATTCTTTCAGATATATCTTGGTAGCAGTGGAGTATGTTTCAAAGTGGGTGGAAGCCATAGCCACAACTACCTGTGATGCACAAATTGTCCTTCAATTCCTAAAGAAACACATCTTTACTAGATATGGAGTACCCAAGGGTCTTATCAGTGATGGTGGTGGGCATTTTTGTAACAAACAAATGGAGAAACTTCTTCATAAATATGGAGTTATCCATAAAGTGGCCACACCATATCACCCTCAGACTAATGGGCAGGCTGAATTAGTAAACAGAGAATTGAAGAAAATCCTAGAGAAAACAGTAGGTAGCACAAGAAAGGATTGGGCTAGGAAGTTGGAAGATGCACTTTGGGCGTACAGGACAGCTTTCAAAACTCCCATTGGGAAGTCCCCCTTTCAGCTGTTATATGGCAAATCTTGTCATCTCCCTGTAGAGCTTGAACACAAAGCCTTTTGGGCTACTAAACTTCTAAACCTTGATTCTGAAGCAGCAGGAGAGAAAAGGTTGTTACAGCTAAATGAGCTGGATGAGTTTAGACTAGAAGCCTATGAAAATACTAAGATATACAAGGAGAAAGCTAAGAGATGGCATGACAGGAAGATTTTGAAGAAGGAATTCAAACCCGGACAACAAGTACTCTTGTACAACTCACGACTCAAGATATTCCCTGGCAAGCTTAAGTCTAAGTGGACTGGTCCATATTTGGTAACTAAGGTCTTTCCTTATGGGAGTATTGAATTGCTAGATAAAGCAACAAATAGTCGGTTTACAGCAAATGGCCATAGAGCAAAACCATACCTAGGAGGACAATGGAACAAGGAAAAAGAGGTTCAGAACCTAAATCCTTCTTGAAGAGCAAACAGAAGATGTCAAGCTAATGACAATAAAGAAGCGCTTGTTGGGAGGCAACCCAACCTGAGGTAGTTTTCTTTTCATAGCTTTTTCAATAAAAATGTTGAATAATTGGTATGCATTGCAAGGAGCTAAGTTTGGTGTTGCACACCAAAACAATTTAAGGGAGAATGAAGGATTCTAAGTTTGGTGTTCCACCAAAAATCTCACTTAAAAGCACATTCTCACTTCTTGCATAATGCTAGCTCCAAGCAATCAGACAAATTATTCAACTATTTAACTGCTTTCTAGCTTTGATTCCATAACCTTTAGCAAGGACACAGGGTTTCAAATATGGTTAATTTGTTGCATCTGAGACAGTGGCAAACAATTAAGTTTGGTGTTCACACACCAAAACAAATCCAAGAGCCACACTCAATTTATGCATACTAACCATACACTTAAGGGCTTGAGAAGCAAGCAACTTTGAGAACTATGCAGGACATTAGTCAACAATTGAAGATATTATGCATCTCAACTCAAAGAAAACACAACAGAAGGAAGAATCAAGGGGCTGCAACTTCAAAGGTTGTATCTAAACTTAATCCTTGCTGCTGTGTATTATTTTGAACATGGGAACCATTATATATCCTGCTAAAGTGTTTATTTAGTTGCAAGTGAAATTGTTTGATTATGTATGCTAAATCTGCATATTGCTTGTCATCCATCACCGAGCTGAATTTTGTTTTGTTTCCCATATGCTTGAATAAAAGAGATTTTGTTTGAATTAAAAAGTAAAAATCCAATGTTGCATAAGTAGGATGCAAGTTAATGGTGGTATATGTGTTTGATTAAATGCATAACTCATGAAATAATTGTTGCATAATATCATTCTCATTCAAGTGTGAGTAAGCTTGCTGTTATAAAGATCCTTATCAATAAAGAAAAAGCCCTTGAGAACAAAAACAGAAAGAAAAGGAAGAAGAAAAAGCCAAAGTGGCAAGAAAAACAAAGAATAAAGGTTGGACACCAATAGCTTGGACCCTAGGACATATGCCTGTGGTGTTCTTGTACTAAGATATGCTTAAATGAGTAAATTCTAAGGGGTATTTTAAAACCCGGTCACTTAGATCAACTGATTTGGGATGGCCAATTGAAAGTCCACAATAAAGAGCAACTTAGATACAGAACATTTAGTTATCCAAAGAGATGCTGGGCATCAATGATCCTAGGAAGAAATAGTGAGCCATGTGTCTGTGGTGGAAAGATGTTGAGTAAAAGAAAGAAAAAAATAAAGCCAAAGGCTACTACTGCAACATTAGACACCAAACCTCCAAAAGAATAAGCTTGTTAAGCATTATAAGAAAGAAAAGTTAGCAAGGGAGTAGTTAAATAAGTAAGTCTTATAACAGCAAGTTTAGCAAGCCTTTGATGAAAAATGTATACTATGTAACAGCAAACAATAACTTGAGTTATCATTGTCTGCATAAAGACCCCATAAATCAAGTTCTGCTATATGCCTAATAAGGATATATGTTCTTTTCTTGTTCATTTCAATTTCTCTTAGTTTTGATGCTTGCTTGGGGACAAGCAAGATTTAAGTTTGGTGTTGTGATGACAAGTCATCATATACCCATTTTTCAAGCTAATTTTACTTGTTTTGTTAGTCTTTATGCACTTTCTTGCATCCTAAGTAAGTGATTTGGAATGAAAATACATAACTTCTTTAGATCAAGCAACTACCATGAAATTAATGTTAACTCATGAGGTTTAAGCTAAATTTAATTGATTTTTAATTGATTTATAAGCCTTGTGAATTTAGTGATACTTGGAGTAGTTGTTTTGGTTTATTGTAGGTGAAGAAAGAAAGAAAAAAGAAAGCGTGGCCCAAGGAGAAGAAAATGTGGTCAAAGGAAGGAGAAGTGTGCCGCATGGAAGGGAGGAGGCAAGCATTGCCCTCCACAAGGGCACACTGCCCTCTAGGAGGGCAACATAAGGGAACAAGGCTTGAAAGGCAATTCTGCCCTGCCCACGACAAGGGCAGAGCACAAATCTGTGCCTTGGAATCAAGAAGATCAAAACATTGCCCTGCCCTCCTCAAGGGCAGTATCGGGCTCACTAGAGGAATAAATCAAAGGAAAAAGTTCACCTAAGCTTGCTACAAGAATCGAACACGGCACCATGAGGAAGCAAGGATTTAAGCCTCACTTTGGTACCAAGAGAACCAAGGAAAATAGGTAGCGTGTGTGTCATCCAAGTTTCGAACACGGGGCTTCAAGTTGGAAACATTGCCCTGCCCTCCGCGAGGGCAGGGCATCATTTTGTTGTGGCACGGCCAGCGCACCAAGGCATCATTCGGTAGCACCAGGAGCACGCACAGGCACCAAACTGGCGCACCAGAAATTTCTGCCCTGCCCTCCGCGAGGGCAGGGCAGCATCCTGCAAGCACGCACCAACGCACCAAGGCCGCACGCACCATTTTCTGCCCTGCCCTCCACAAGGGCAGGGCAGCCTCCTGGAAGCAATTGTTCTTGGGTTGAAAATTGGATTAAAAATCCAATTTAATTCATTTCTTCACCAAATCAAAAGCCCATCCAAATCCCAAGATCCAAGAATAGAAAGTGTATAAATAGGAGCTAGTTTGATGTAATTAGGACCTTTTTGCTTACCTTTTACTTGACTTTGGAATTTTGCATTTTCTTGGTAGCTTTGAATTTTGCAACTTTTCTTTGAGAGACTTGACCAAGATTTCAGAGAATTGGGGAGGAGAATTGATCTCTTTTCTTCCTCGTTCTTGCTTGGGCATTTTCTACTTTTCTTGTTTGAGTCTTGGGTGTTAAGAATTGAGGAAATTCTGTCTCAGTCTCCACTCAAGAGCTCTTTAATTTCTCTTCTGCATAATTGAATTCATTTACATTCCCTTTATTGCTTCTTCTTCAATTTCTTGTCAATTGCTTTGAGAACTTGGATCTGGGAAGGCAATTAAGATCTAGGCTTTGCTACCTAGTCTCTGGAGTCCTGAGATCCCAATTTCCTTTTGGTTCTTCTGTGAACTTCTGCTGCACTCAATTTCCTTACTGTTTGAGTTCTAATTGCCTCTAATTCAATTTCTGCTCTATTAATTGTTGCAATTTAACTTCTCTTTGCTAGATTCTAAATCCCAGTCCTCAACTCCCTTTTACATTCAAGCAATTTATATTCCTTGCATTTTAAGTTACTGCAATTTACATTTCTTGCACTTTAAGTTTCAGTCATTTACTTTCTTGTTCTTTAAGATTCAGCAAGTTTACTTTCCTGCTCTTTAATTTACTGCAAGTTTCCCCTCTCCCTTTACATTCCAAGCAATTTAGCTTCTGTTAAATACAAACCACTCAACCAAAACTTAATTCGCTTGACTAAATCAACCACTAAACTAAAATTGCTCAATCCTTCAATCCCTGTGGGATCGACCTCACTCATATGAGTTATTATTACTTGATGCGACCCGGTACACTTGCCGGTGAGTTTTGTGTCGGATTGTTTTCCGCACATCACTCGTATTATATATTTATATATCTATATTTATAAAAGAATAGAGCATTGACATCATACCTATTATTACAATGCCATGTTCTAAATTTTTTCTATATAATGGAGGAAGGTCAAAAAAATTTCAGATACTGAGATATGAAAAACTTATGTTTAATATAATAATGAATGTCTCAATAACAAATTTTTCTTTTGTTTTTGAGCAATACTTAATTGTATATCTTCGATGAAAGAGAAAGCTATCAAACAATCAATCTATTAGGAGGAGTTGATGACACTTTTTGATTGAAGTGTAGTGTAAATAAATTATACCAAGTAAAGAGATTTGGATTAATGATTTTAGATACTCTATCTTAGCACTTTCTATAGCAAGTCAGGTCCTTGATTTGTAGATTTATTAGTATGCATTCACTTGATTGATTGATTGATTGATTCAGCAATAAAATATATAAAAATCCTCAATAGAAGATAGACTAAGATAAGTAAATAGTTAGATAGAAAAAAAAAAGAACTATAGTTAGTTTCAAAGGAAGAATTTAGTTGTATATTGCAAATTAATAGTTATGATGATCTACATAAAAAAAATAAAATAGGATAGACTAACATAAGTAAGTAGTTGGACCGAGGGAAAAAAAGTTCATACAATTAGCTTGTTTAATAAAAGGTGAAATATCTATTATAAGCAAAAAAATAAGTTAAAATGTTAGTTTCCCAATCATGACTGAGTTTATTGAGCTTTTTTTACATTAGCAGTTCGGCATCAGTAAACTTTTAGTGAAGACCATAAAAAATCACTGAAATCTCTTTTATCTCACATTAATCACTATGAACTTTGATTTTAATTATTTTATGAGATAAATTTGTTAATTTTATATAATAGAAGAATACCGATGTATTAAAAATAATAAAATGATATAGTAGTGAAAGTTTTTTTTATACAAAACAAAAGAAGTCCAAGTTAAAAAACAATTCATATTCAATAAACTTGAATGTTTTTTATTTGAAGATCTTCAATAAACTATTTGTAAGAAGCAGTATTTCATTTACAACATGAATATGTTGCCCGACATAACTCTGATGTGATATTTTCTTTATTATATATTATATTATTATATTATTATATATAGCAATCTTTAGTAAAATATGAAATCTAAAAATATATTGTGTTGTGAAATTATTTCTGCATTTGGAGAGATAATTAACAGCAGATGTCAAAAAGTTTAGTTAACATTGTAGTTTTATATTTAGTTTCAAAATTAAATATTTAGTTTTATTAAAACTAATTTTGTTACACAATAGAAACCAGTTGTGTTACTATTTAATTAGTTAAATCAATAATAGAGATTAGTCACGCAATTTATCTATTTATGTATCTATTTTTATTATATAAAAATTGATACTAAATTATCACTTTATTTTATTATTATCCACCTTTTTTATGTCAATTATTAAAATTATTTTAAATACATATATTTCTAAATTTTTAAATTAAACTATAATTTCAAATTTTTATTATACGATCCTTTATGTAATAAGAACTGCGAAACTACATTGTATTTTTTTTTAGGATAGGATTTGAGTATTTATTATTTGATTTTTTTTTTTTGCAATACCTTACAATTTATATTATTTAATTTAAAAGATGTTAAGAGTACTTATCATATAGTGTAGTTGGTAAAATCAATTCATTTGATTAATAGAGGTCTGAAATTTATATATTGTTACTCATTATAATTGAATAAAAAATAAAAAAATACATGAGATTACATGTATCTAAATTTAATTATGAAAGCAATCCTAATATTAATGTATTGAATAAGAAAATAACAGTGCACATAGTTGGGCATCATTTGTACTGGGAACCATACAAAATTAAAAACATAAAAAAAAAGAAAAACAAAAGGTAAATATACGTTACATTGTTCACATAAGAAACAGGGGAAAGAAACTACAGCATTACATAATATTAATTGGAAAAACTGCATAATTTATATGAACAGATTTAACCGCTACAGCAAGTGGAAAATCTACAACATTAATAATCTTGCGTTCGCGAGTTTTTGGATTTACAGCTCCTATTCCGATCTGTGTTGTCCTAACATGATTTGGCTCCATAAGTGGTGGAGTTATCTCTTTCAGCACGATAAGTTCTTTGCCAGCAAACAAATGAGGCCATACCAGGGATTCATGTCCATGACCTGCCATTACTTGGTTCCACGAGTATGTTCCATGTGAATCCTTAATCATCCATAGGTTCTACTTATATGAACCCATTTCAGTATGCATGCCTATGTAGCACAGGTGATCATTTATCAGTAACAACTTTTGACGGATAGCTTTGGCTTGTGCGGGTATGACAATATATCCAAATTCTCTGGTTACAATGGAATAAGTAACAATACACAGGGGCTTAGTTTCTGCATGATTATTCCAGCTCAATAAATAGATAGAGCCGTTGGATGCAACATATCTGGGATCCATTCCTTGCACATATGGGGGGCAGCACAAGTTGGTATCCCACCGACCACTTGCTGAGGAATACGAAGTCAACCAACAACGTGTATCTAAGAGTTTGTTCTTGTATATGTTGATCCAAGTGTAATTTATAGAATGTGGGATATAAACAAATGCATAGATGAAACCACATAAATTACAACGATGTTGGATGACATCAGGGATGCTACTTACATGTCCAGAGTTTGGATTCCAAATAAAAAGATTAGTTGGACTATTTTTCGTTGAGTATCGAATTGCCATATTCCCATTTTCACAACCAATTATTTCAAACTGGCCTTGGTTATTTCTTACAAATGGAACATTAACAGCTTCTCTGATTCCAGTTTGTATATTTATTTTGAAAAGCCAAGTTGCACCTAATCTTCGCCCTTTAGAAGAGACTAAAACATAAATGGATCCACACCTTCTTTTGGCATGTTCCAAATGTGCTAGGATAAAATCTGTGGTGAGCAAGTTATTCCTCCAGAAGGTAGAAAGGCTTCTGCCACGGCCAATGCTTTTAGAATCGGCTCTGGCAAAAATTTTGAAAATCACATCAGTTGACAAAAGTGATAAGCTTTGTGTTTGTAGAGAAGTAGTAGACATTGTTAACTTCAGACTTAAGAGGGGGTGAGAAGAGAAGAATTGGTGAAATAACCTTTTATAATGGCTGAAGAGACTTCGACATGGTTATAGGTAATTTTATTAAGCAAATTCACATTTTAATAAATAATTACAAATTATTTATTTGGCTGCAAAAAATTTTAGTAGGCTATTGATTAGTTCCTGAACACCTAGTTTTTGAACACCAGACTAATAGTTCCTTCCTTTATGTCTAATTGCACCTTATTAGATGACAACAATGATAAAGATAAAAAATGGTGATGTAATACAGCAACTATTAAAAGTTAGTTCAGTTACCAAATTTTAAAAGAAAGCAATTGTAATTGGTGCAGTAAACTAAATTAGAGAGCATAGTTGCCATAGAGAAATATTGACTGCTAATGCTCATTGGTTATATAATAAGTGGAAGGTCCTTTGTTTAGTTTAGTTAGTCACAACTTACTTTTTCATGGTAGGTTAATAGCCTAGTAGGGTGTGCTTGATTGATAACAGCCATTACAAATTTCTTGATGCAGCTAATAACTCATGACAAAACTGGTCATCATAATTAATGGAGTTAAAAAACTGTAGATTATAAAGCGCCAAATAGTAATTTTTCTGGAAAATCTATATCTGAAAACATCAACTTCACTGTTACCGTTTACTTTATAGATTTTCTCATTGTAATTTCAGTGTGATTGTAAATTGTCAAATCTCTTTTAGTTTTTCCAATTAAATATAATTGAAGATAGAAAAATCATATTACCAGGTGAATAATTTATGAGTAAATATGTTAAGAGGAAAAGAAGTTGAATTAAAATATACTAAGGAGATCTTTTATTTTATTTACAATCTAATTTATTATACAACCATCTATATCTAAGCTTGATAATTGAAGTTATTTTGAAATTCAGTTCCTCGAAGAGTAAAATAAAAAAAACTATACATATATGGTAAGATACACTTGTAATGATCTAACCATACATACCAATTTGCACAAAATATAATGCAGTTTTATTCATATAGCTTAATATTATATATTTATTATTTTTAAATTTGTAAAATACAAATAGAAATTGTACACTAAAATGGCACAACTTTAGTAAAAGAGTACACAAAGAGTACACAAACCAACCCAAAAAATAAAGACATTCATAAGAGTACATACAAATTTAAATAAATAAGTTACCAAGATGATATAGTAACATTAAAAGAATGAACAAAATAAATAATTAGTAACTTAATTTACCCAGCAAATACTTTTTGTTCACACCAACCATTGCCTCAATCTTCTTATATGAGATAAACTAATTCTTATACGAGATAAACTAAGAAGCATTAGACAGAAAACTGACACTGAGAAGCAAATTGACAGAGGTCTTGATATAATAACTCAGTATATACTTATGGCACGACTTCATCATTAACCCAGGTTCTTGTTATTTAAGAGTTGTTATCGTCCAATAACAGCTTAAATGAAAGAAAGGAGCTTAAATAATCAAAATCTAAGGAATGAGTATTTATATGTTTCCAAAGTTAGAAAAAAATGTAATCATCCTTAGAACTAACCATTCTCTAATAAACTATCTATTTATAAATTTTGTTTACAAAAGATACATCAAACTATAATTAACATACATATATAGAGTTCTTACAATAAACTTTCAAATAGGTTCTTGTGCAGAAAAAAATTAAAGAAGACATTAAAGCAAAAAGTACATAAATAAAAGAGCATTTTCAACTAAGTTGGAAATGCCTTCTTCAAATTTCTCATTAACCAAAATCTGAGTTTACTAACTACTCAAGCTTCCTTTTTCCAGCACGACCTTTCAGTGGCTTGGTTGTAGAGCCCTGAACATCTGGACTATACAGCCTACCAATAGCGGCACCTGCATTTGAATCAGCCACAACACCCTTACCAGGAGTCTCAAGACCGCACTCAAAAATGCTCTCCGAACTTGAATCCTGCATGCTTAGCAACACATCTCAGAAACAACAGATCTTAAGAGGGAGGGATTGGTCATAAAATTTGCTCATGTTCTATGCATATTTCATATGATATACAAACCTTAGATAAAGACACAACTGCAGCAGAATTTACATCAGACTCAGCCTTATTAGTTAAGGATGCAGGCAATAGATTAGAAACACTTTGATCAACTCCCTAAGAGATAGTTATTGAAAAAAATAGTGTGATCACTACCATAAGAAAGAAAATAATGAACAACATAATAGTTAAAAGATAAAAAACACAGCATCATATCTATAGAGTAAGACTGGGACTCATAAAGGTCTATGAGTGTGTTATCATCGCTGATCTTAACTACATTATATACTTGATCAATTGAGGTGAAATTTTTCTTAGTAATGGATAATTTAAACAGAAATTTCTTGTCTACAATGCTTTCGAAAACTTTCGGATAGGATGCCACATTTTCTCCTCTTTGTATATTAGAAAAAAAGAATTAGTTCATTATTCATTGCTCTATAATGAATTGAGTACATAAATCATTTTTCACACAAATATTAAAAAACTTACACTGAGGTACTAAATCATTTTCAATACAAATATTTAAAAACTTACACTGAGGTCTTTCACTTCACTTGCAGACTTTCCAACAACCACTTTGGCCTCTTGGTTCCAAATGATTAGGCCAATACAACCAGTACCATCAGTGGCAATAACATGTAGACGATACCTGTTGAAAACGTAGTATGGAATACATTAGAAAAGTGATTAATACCCCAAGACAACTTAAATATATTAACCCCTTTTTAAGTTGCAAGGTCTCTGATGAGCGGATAATTTATACGCTTTTTGGCATTATTTTTAGTATGTTTTTAGTATGATCTAGTTAGTTTTTAGTATATTTTTATTAGTTTTTAGTTAAAATTCACTTTTCTGGACTTTACTATGGGTTTGTGTGTTTTTCTGTGATTTCAGGTATTTTCTGGCTGAAATTGAGGGATCTGAGCAAAAATCTGATTCAGAGGCTGAAAAGGACTGCAGATGCTGTTGGATTCTGACCTCCCTGCACTCGAAGCGGAATTTTTAGAGCTACAGAAGCCCAATTGGCGCGCTCTCAATGGCGTTGGAAAGTAGACATCCTGGGCTTTCCAGCAATGTATAATAGTCCATACTTTGCCAGAGATTTGATGGCCCAAACCGGCGTTGCAAATCAGCCTCAGAATTTCCAGCGTTTAACGCTGGAACTGGCATAAAAATTGGAGTTAAACGCCCAAACTGGCATGAAAGCTGACGTTTAACTCCAGAAAAGGTCTCTACACATGAAAGCTTCAATGCTCAGCCCAAGCACACACCAAGTGGGCCCGGAAGTGGATTTTTCTGTCATTTACTCATTTCTGTAAACCTTAGGTTACTAGTTCACTATTAATAGGATCTGTTGACATGATATCTGTACCTCATGACACTTTACACGTTTCTTTGTGTACCTTCCACGGCATGAGTCTCTAAACCCCATGGTTGGGGGTGAGGAGCTCTGCTGTGTCTTGATGGATTAATGCAATTACTACTGTTTCTTATTCAATCATGCTTGCTTCCGTTCTAAGATATCACTTGTTCTTAACCCGGATGAATGTGATGACCCGTGACACTCATCATATTCTCAACTATGAACGCGTGCCTGACAACCACCTCCGTTCTACTTTAGATTGAGTAGATATCTCTTGGATTCTTTAATCAGAATCTTCGTGGTATAAGCTAGAATTGATGGCGGCATTCAAGAGAATCCGGAAGGTCTAAACCTTGTCTGTGGTATTCTGAGTAGGATTCAATGATTGAATGACTGTGACGAGCTTCAAACTCCTGAGGGCGGGGCGTTAGTGACAGACGCAAATGAATCATTGGATTCTATTACGGCCTGATTGAGAACCGACAGATGGATAGCCGTGCCGTGACAGGGTGCGTTGAACATTTCCACTGAGAGGATGGGAGGTAGCCATTGACAACGGTGAAACCCTACATACAGCTTGCCATGGAAGGAGCCTTGCGTGTTTGATGAAGAAGACAGTAGGAAAGCAGAGATTCAGAAGATGGAGCATCTCCAAAACCTCAACCTGTTCCCCATTACTGCAAAACAAGTACTTATTTCATGTTCTTTTGCTTTTCACAATCAACCCTGATAATCTTTGATATCCTGACTAAGATTTACAAGATAACCATAGCTTGCTTCAAGCCGACAATCTCCGTGGGATCGACCCTTACTCACGTAAGGTATTACTTGGACGACCCAGTGCACTTGCTGGTTAGTTGTGCGGGATTGCAAAAGTGTGATTGCAATTTCGTGCACCAAGTTTTTGGCGCCGTTGCCGGGGATTGTTCGAGTTTGGACAACTGACGGCTTATCTTGTTGCTTAGATTAGGACTGTTTTATTTTTTTGTTGGTTTAGAGTCTTTTAGTTGAGTTTAGTTTCATATTTTAAGTTTGGTGTCAATTGCATGCTTTTTGTTTTTCTTTTAATTTTCGAATTTGCATGTCTTCAGTCCCTTTTTGATCCGTAAAAATTCTAAGTTTGGTGTCCTCTTTGTGTTTTTCCCTTAAAATTTTCGAAAATTAGTGTTTGATTTTCTAAAAATTTTAAGTTTGGTGTCATTTTGTTGTTTTTCTCTTTCCTTATTTCAAAAAATCAAATCTTTTTCATAAAAATTTTTCAATCATATCCTTCTAATTGTTAATCTCAAAATCTTTTTAATTAACTAATTGATTCAGTTTTCAATTTGCTTTGATCTTATTTTCTTTTAATTTTCGAATTTTTTTTATTTTATTTCCCTTTTGTTTTATTTTATTTTAATTTTTTCGGTTAATTCAAAAAAAAAAAAAACAAAATTTATCTATTTGCAATCCATATCATTTCCCTTTATCCATTATGGACCTAAGTGGGATTGATCAGTCCAGAAGGACTCTGGGGTCATATGCTAACCCCATTACAGCTGCATATGGGAGTAGCATCTGTACACCTCCCATCAAAGCAAGCAGCTTTGAGCTAAATCCTCAACTCATTATCATAGTGCAGCAAAATTGTCAGTATTCCGGTCTTCCACAGGAAGAACCTACTGAGTTTCTGGCACAGTTCTTACAAATTGCTGACACAGTACATGATAAAGAGGTGGATCAGGATGTCTACAGACTATTACTGTTTCCATTTGCTGTAAAAGATCAAGCTAAAAGGTGGTTGAATAACCAACCTACAACAAGCATAAAGACATGGAAACAGTTATCAGACAAATTCCTGAATCATTTTTACCCTCCAAAGAGGATGACATAGCTAAGGCTGGACATCCAAGGCTTTAAACAAGAAGATAATGAATCCCTTTATAATGCCTGGGAGAGGTATAGAGGTATGCTAAGAAAATGCCCCTCTGAAATGTTTTCAGAGTGGGTACAGTTAGACATCTTCTACTATGGGCTTACAGAAAAAGCTCAGATGTCTTTAGACCACTCAGCTAGTGGATCTATACACATGAGGAAGACAATTAAAGAGGCTCAAGAGCTTATAGACACTGTTGCTAGAAACCAATATTTATACTCTAGCAATGAGTTCTCTCCAAAAGAGGAAGTCATGGCAGTAGTCACTGATCCTAATCCTCAAGAAAAGATGATTGAGCTTAATCAACAATTGCTCCTGATGACAGAACAGTTAGCAGAATTTAAAGAGATGCTCCATGAAACTAAAGTTGCTAACAAGAACATAGAACTGCAGTTGAATCAAGCAAAACAGCAGATATCTAAACAGATAACAGGAGAGTGTCAAGCAGTTCAACTGAGGAGTGGGAAGACACTGAACAACACCACTCAAAAGAGCAAAAAGTCAAATAAGGAACAATTGACAGAGGATAACCAAGCCACTGCCCAAAATCCCTCTGAGGACAGTAAGAGCCCAGAGAGGAATACTTTTGGCGTTCAAACGCCAGAAAGGGAAGGAAAGCTGGCGTTAAACGCCCATTCCTTGCCCAGTTCTGGTGTTCAAACGCCAGAAAAGGGGGAGAAGTTGGCGTTAAACGCCCAATCTTCACCCATTCCTGGCGTTCAGACGCCAAGGGAGGATCAGACACCTGAGAGTGCTGACAGTAATCCCTCTAAAAAGGATTCTTCAACCACTTCTGTAAGGAATAAGCCTGCAGCAACTAAGGTTGAAGAATATAAAGCCAAGATGCCTTATCCTCAGAAACTCCGCCAAGCGGAGCAGGATAAGCAATTTGCCCGCTTTGCAGATTATCTAAGGACTCTTGAAATAAAGATTCCGTTTGCAGAGGCACTTGAGCAAATACCTTCTTATGCCAAGTTCATGAAAGAGATCTTAAGTCATAAGAAGGATTGGAGAGAAACTGAAAAAATATTTCTCACTGAAGAATGCAGTGCAGTCATTCTGAAAAGCTTACCAGAAAAGCTTCAAGATCCAGGAAGCTTTATGATACCATGCACATTAGAAGGTGCTTGCACCAAGACAGCCCTATGTGATCTTGGAGCAAGCATCAATCTAATACCTGCATCCACTATCAGAAAGCTTGGGTTGACTGGAGAAGTCAAACCAACCCGGATATGCCTCCAACTTGTTGATGGCTCCATTAAACATCCATCAGGCATAATAGAGGATATGATTGTCAAGGTTGGGCCATTTGCCTTTCCAACTGACTTTGTGGTGCTGGAAATGGAGGAGCACAAGAGTGCAACTCTCATTCTAGGAAGACCTTTCCTAGCAACTGGACGAACTCTCATTGATGTACAAAAAGGGGAAGTAACCCTGAGAGTCAATGAGGATGAGTTCAAGTTGAATGCTGTAAAAGCTATGCAGCATCCAGACACACCAAATGACTGCATGGGCTCTGACATTATTGACTCTTTAGTGGAAGAGATCAATATGACTGAAAGCCTAGAATCAGAGCTTGAAGACATCTTCAAGGATGCTCAACCTGATCAAGAAGAACCACAGGAAATAAAGGAATTTTCGAAAATTCCTCAGGAGGAGGATAAGCCTCCCAAACCTGAACTCAAACCACTACCACCATCCCTGAAGTATGCATTTCTGGGAGAGGGTGACACTTTTCCAGTGATTATAAGTGATGAGCGGATAATTTATACGCTTTTTGGCATTGTTTTTAGTATGTTTTTAGTATGATCTAGTTAGTTTTTAGTATATTTTTATTAGTTTTTAATTAAAATTCACTTTTCTGTACTTTACTATGAGTTTGTGTGTTTTTCTGTGATTTCAGGTATTTTCTGGCTGAAATTGAGGGATCTGAGCAAAAATCTGATCCAGAGACTCAAAAGGACTGCAGATGCTGTTGGATTCTGACCTCCCTGCACTCGAAGTGGATTTTCTGGAGCTACAGAAGCCCAATTGGCGCGCTCTCAACGGCGTTAGAAGTAGACATCCTGGGCTTTCCAGCAATATATGATAGTTCATACTTTGCCCAAGATTTGATGGCCCAAATCGGCGTTCAAAGTCACCTCAAGAAATTCCAGCGTTAAACGCCGGAACTGGCACCTAAATGGGAGTTAAACGCCCAAACTGGCATAAAAGCTGGCGTTTAACTCCAAGAAGAGTCTCTACACGAAAATGCTTCATTGCTCAGCCCAAGCACACACCAAGTGGGCCCGGAAGTGGATTTTTATGTCATTTACTCACCTTTGTACACCTTAGGCTACTAGTTTTCTATAAGTAGGACCTTTTACTATTGTATTTGACATCTTGGTAGCTATCTTCTAATTTTATGCTATCTTAGATCATTTGGGAGGCTGGCCTCACGGCCATGCCTAGACCTTGTTCTTATGTATTTTCAACGGTGGAGTTTCTACACACCATAGATTAAGGTGTGGAGCTCTGCTGTACCTCGAGTATTAATGCAATTACTATTGTTCTTCTATTCAATTCCGCTTGTTCTTTGTCCAAGATATCACTTGTTCTTCAACTTGATGAATGTGATGATCCGTGACACTCATCATCATTCTCACCTATGAACAAGGTGACTGACAACCATTCTTGTTCTACAAGCATTCGAGGCCCTAGTGTTTATCTCTTGGATTTCTGATTGCATGATGCATGGTTGATCGCCTGACAACCGAGTGCTCGCCTGACAAACGAGCCAGCCATTCCGTGAGATCAGAGTCTTCGTGGTATAGGCAAGAACTGATGGCGGCATTCAAGAGAATCCGGAAGGTCTAACCTTGTCTGTGGTATTCTGAGTAGGATTCAATGATTGAATGACTGTGACGTGCTTCAAACTCCTAGCAGGCGGGGCGTCTGGCGACAGATGCAAAAGGATCGATGGATTTTATTCCGGCCTGACCGAGAACCGACAGCTGATTAGCCTATGCTGTGACAGAGCATCAGGGACGTATTTTCACTGAGAGGATGGGAGGTAGCCACTGACAACGGTGAAACCCTACACGAGCTTGCCATGGAAAGGAGTAAGAAGGATTGGATGAAGGCAGTAGGAAAGCAAAGAGACGGAAGGGAAGGCAACTTCATACGCTTGTCTGAAGCTCTTACACCAATGATATACATAAGTATCTCTATCTTTATCTTTATGCTTTATTCGTTTATCATCTATACCCATTTGAGTCTGCCTGACTGAGATTTACAAGGTGACCATAGCTTGCTTCATACCACCAATCTCCGTGGGATCGACCCTTACTCGCGTAAGGTATTACTTGGATGACCCAGTGCACTTGCTGGTTAGTTGTGCGAAGTTGTGTTTATGCCATGGTATTGAGCACCAAGTCTTTGGAGCCATTACTAGGGATTGTTTATGTTTTGAAAAGTAGTGATCACAATTTCGCCCACCAAGTTTTTGGCGCCGTTGCCGGGGATTGTTCTTGTGTATGGACAACTGACGGTTCATCTTGTTGCTTAGATTAGGCATTTATTTTTTTCGAAATTCTTGAAGATGAATTCTAGAGTTTCATGATGATTTGTTGAAATCTGGCTGGCTGTAAAGCCATGTCTAATTTCATTGGACCGAGGTTTCAACTTATCATCACAAGAGCTTGTTGATCTTGCTTTTGGAGCAGTGATCTGCTAAGGCTTGGCTGGCCTTTGGCCATGTCTAGTGTTTTGGACCGAAGCTTTCTTAGAAAGCTTGGCTGGCTGTGAAGCCATGTCTAATTCCTGGACCGGAGTCTTAGACTAGCATTGCACTGATTCCTGGAATTCTCATTAAGAATTTTGATATTTCCACTTAATTTTCGAAAAACACAAAAAAAAAATTTCATAAAATCATAAAAACCAAAAATATTTGATGTTTCTTGCTTGAGTCTAGTGTCTCATCTTAAGTTGGTGTCAATTGCATGCATTCATGTGTCTTCATTAATCTTCAAGTTGTTCTTGATGATTTCCTTGTTTTGATCTTTGAATTCTATTGACTTGAGTGTTTTGTTGTTTCTCATATATACAAACTGCTAAGTTTGGTGTCTTGCATGCATTGTTATTTGATTTTAGCTGCATTTTGATTATTCCTCATTATTAAAAATCCAAAAATATTTTTAATTTGTGTCTTTTCAAGTCAATAATACAAAGAATTAAAGATTCAGAACATACTGCAGAGGAATTATACAGAAAAGGCTGGGCGTTCGAAAATGCCCAGTGAAGAAGACAGACTGGCGTTTAAACGCCAGCCAGGGTACCTGGTTGGGCGTTTAACGCCCAAAAAGGGTGCATTTTGGGCGTTAAACGCCAGAATGGATACCATTCTGGGCGTTTAACGCCAGGATGGTGCTAGGAGGAAGATTTTGTTTTCAAAATCAATTTTTTCTAAGTTTTCAAAGTTTTTCAAAATCAAATCTTTTTCAAATCATATCTTTTCAATCAAATGTTTTCAAAATCAATTTCTTTCCTTTTTCAAAGATACTTACTAACAATTAATGATTTGATTGAACATTTTTTGCCTTTTCTGTTGAGGAAGGTTTTATGTTTGAATCATATCTTTTCTTGTTAGGCAAGTCATTAATTTTTAAAATCATATCTTTTCAAATTGTTTTCAAATCATATCTTTTAAAATTGTTTTCAAATCATATCTTTTCAAATTGTTTTTCAAATCATATCTTCTCAATCAAATCTTTTTAAAACCATAACTTTTCAATCAAATCTTTTTAATTACATCTTTTTCAAACTAGTTTTCAATCATATCTTTTTAACTTCTAATTTCAAAATCTTTTTCAAAAATCACTTGATTTCTTTTCCACTTTTATTTTCGAAAATCAATTAGTGTTTTTCAAAAATGTTTTCAAAATATTTTAATTAATTTTCGAAAATCTTCTTCCCTTCTTCCCACATCCTTCTATTTATGGAGTACCACTCCTTCTCAGTGCACAATTCGAACCTTATCTAGTTAAAGTTCGAATTCTTCTTCTCCTTCTTCTTTCTATTTCTCTTTTCCTCTGACACCTCAAGGAATCTCTATACTGTGACATAGAGGATTCCACATTTTCTTGTTCTCTTCTCTTTCATATGAGCAGGAGCAGAGACAAAGGCATTCTTGTTGAAGCTGACCCTGAACCCGAAAGGACCTTGAAGAGAAAGCTGAGAGAAGCCAAAGCACAACTCTCTTTAGAGGACCTGACCGAATTCTTCAAAGAAGAAGAAGACATGGCAGCCGAAAACAACAATAATGCAAACAATGCAAGGAAGGTGCTGGGTGACTTTACTGCACCTACTCCCGACTTCTATGGGAGAAGCATCTCTATCCCTGCCATTGGAGCAAACAACTTTGAGCTTAAACCTCAATTAGTTTCTCTAATGCAACAGAATTGCAAGTTCCATGGACTTCCAATGGAAGATCCTCATCAGTTCTTAGCTGAATTCTTGCAAATCTGTGACACAGTCAAGACTAATGGGGTAGACCCTGAGGTCTATAGACTGATGCTATTCCCTTTTGCTGTAAGAGACAGAGCTAGAATATGGTTGGACTCTCAACCTAAAGAAAGCCTGGACTCTTGGGAAAAGCTAGGCAATGCCTTCTTGGCAAAGTTCTTTCCACCACAAAGATGGAGTAAGCTTAGAGTGGAAGTCCAAACCTTCAGACAGAAGGATGGAGAATCCCTCTATGAAGCTTGGGAAAGATACAAACAATTGATCAGAAAATGTCCTTCTGACATGCTTTCTGAATGGAGCATCATAGGTATTTTCTATGATGGTCTCTCTGAACTGTCCAAGATGTCTTTGGATAGCTCTGCTGGAGGATCTCTTCATCTGAAGAAGACGCCTACAGAGGCTCAAGAGCTAATTGAAATGGTTGCAAATAACCAATTCATGTACACTTCTGAGAGAAATCCTGTGAACAATGGGACAAGTCAGAAGAAAGGAGTTCTTGAGATTGATACTCTGAACGCCATTTTGGCTCAGAACAAAATATTGACTCAACAAGTCAATTTGATTTCTCAAAGTCTGTCTGGAATGCAAAATGCACCAAGCAGTACTAAGGATGCTTCATCTGAGGAAGAAGCTTATGATCCTGAGAACCCTTCAATGGAAGAGGTGAATTACCTAGGAGAACCCTATGGTAACACCTATAATTCTTCATGGAGAAATCACCCAAATCTCTCATGGAAGAATCAAGAGAGACCTCAACAAGGTTTCAATAATAATGGTGGAAGAAACAGGTTTAATAATGGCAAACCTTTTCCATCATCTTCTCAGCAACAGACAGAGAATCCTAAGCAGAACCCCTCTGACTTAGCAACCATGGTCTCTGATCTAATCAAAACCACTCAAAGTTTCATGACTGAAACAAGGTCTTCCATTAGGAATTTGGAAGGACAAGTGGGACAGCTGAGCAAGAAAGTTACTGAACTCCCTCCTAGTACTCTCCCAAGCAATACAGAAGAAAATCCAAAAGGAGAGTGCAAGGTCATCAACATGGCCGAATTCTGGGAGGAAGAAGAGGCGGTGGACGCCACTGAGGAAGACCTCAATGGGCGTGCACTGACCTCCACTGAGTTCCCCAATGAGGAACCATGGGAATCTGAGGCTCAAAATGAGACCATAGAGATTCCATTGGACTTACTTCTGCCTTTCATGAGCTCTGATGAGTATTCTTCCTCTGAAGAGGATGAGTATGTCACTGAAGAGCAAGTTGCTAAATACCTTGGAGCAATCATGAAGCTAAATGACAAGTTATTTGGAAATGAGACTTGGGAGGATGAACCTCCTTTGCTCACCAAAGAACTGGATGACTTGTCTAGGCAGAAATTACCTCAAAAGAGACAAGACCCTGGGAAGTTTTCCATACCTTGTACCATAAGCACCATGACCTTCAAGAAGGCTCTGTGTGACTTAGGGTCAAGTGTAAACCTCATGCCTCTCTCTGTAATGGAGAAGCTAGGGATCTTTGAGGTACAAGCTGCAAGAATCTCACTAGAGATGGCAGACAACTCAAGAAAACAAGCTCATGGACTTGTAGAGAATGTTTTGGTAAAGGTTGAAGACCATTACATCCCTACTGATTTCATAGTCCTAGAGACTGGGAAGTACATGGATGAATCCATCATCCTTGGCAGACCCTTCCTAGCCACAGCAAAGGCTGTGATTGATGTTGATGGAGGTGAACTTATCATTCAAGTGAATGAAAAATCCTATGTGTTTAAGGCTCAAGGATATTCCTCTATCATCATGGAGAAGAAGCATGAAGAGCTTCTCTCAATTCAGAGTCAAACAGAGCCCCCACAGTCAAACTCTAAGTTTGGTGTTGGGAGGCCACAACCAAACTCTAAGTTTGGTGTTGAACCCCCACACTCAAACTCTAAGTTTGGTGTTGGGAGGTCCCAACATTGCTCTGAGTATCTGTGAGGCTCCATGAGAGCCCTCTGTCAAGCTACTGACATTAAAGAAGCGCTTGTTGGGAGGCAACCCAATATTATATTTTACATATTTTCTTTTGTTATTTTATTTTATTTTGTAGGTTGATGATCATAAGAAGTCACAAAATTAATTGAAAAAGCAAAAACAGAATGAAAAACAGGAAGAAAAACAGCACACCCTGGAGGAAGATGCTGCTGGCGTTCAAACGCCAGTAAGCCTAGCAGTTGGGCGTTTAACGCCCAGTCTGGCACCATTCTGGGCGTTTAACGCCAGAAAGGGGCACCAGACTGGCGTTAAACGCCAGAAAAGGGCAAGAACCTGGTGTTAAACGCCAGGAATGGGCACCAGCCCGGCGTTTAACGCCAGCAATGGCTCAAAACGTGAATTTTGATGCCATTTGGTGGAGGGATGACTTTTCCTTGACACCACAGGATCTGTGGACCCCACAGGACCCCACCACCACTCTCTCTCTTCTTCCCCCATTCACCAATCACCTCATTACCTCTTCCCCAAAAACCCTTCACCTATCAAATCCCATCTTTCTCTTCACCTCTCACATCCATCCTTCATAAAACCCCACCAACCTCACCCTTCAAATTCAAACCACTTTCCCACCCAAACCCACCCATAATGGCCGGACCTCATCTCCCCTCTCTCCTATATAAACCCTTCTTAACCCCTTCATTTTCACACAACCTAAACAACACTTCTCCCCCTCTTTGGCCGAATACACCACCATCTCCCTCTTCCTCATTTCTTCTTCTTCTACTCTCTTCTTTCTTCTTTTGCTCGAGGACGAGCAAACATTTTAAGTTTGATGTGGTAAAAGCGTTGCTTTTTCGTTTTTCCATAACCATTATAGCATCCAAGGCCGGAGAAACCTCTAGAAAGAGGAAAGGGAAGGCAAAAGCTTCCACCTCCGAGTCATGGGAGATGGATAGGTTCATCTCAAGGGTGCATCAAGACCACTTCTATGAAGTTGTGGCCTTGAAGAAGGTGATCCCCGAGGTCCCCTTTTCACTCAAAAAGGGTGAATATCCGGAGATCCGCCATGAGATCCGAAGAAGAGGTTGGGAAGTTCTTACCAACCCCATTCAACAAGTCGGAATCTTGATGGTTCAAGAGTTCTATGCCAATGCATGGATCACCAAGAACCATGATCAAAGTGTGAACCCGGATCCAAAGAATTATCTTACAATGGTTCGGGGGAAATACTTGGATTTTAGTCCGGAAAATGTAAGGTTAGCATTCAACTTGCCTATGATGCAAGGAGATGAACATCCTTACACTAGAAGGGTCAACTTTGATCAAAGGTTGGACCAAGTCCTCACAATCATATGTGAAGAGGGCGCACAATGGAAGAGAGATTCAAGAGGCAAGCCGGTTCAATTGAGAAGGCATGACCTCAAACCCGTGGCTAGAGGATGGTTGGAGTTTATCCAACGCTCAATCATTCCCACTAGCAACCGGTCCGAAGTTACTCTAGACCGGGCCATCATGATTCATAGCATCATGATTGGAGAAGAAGTGGAAGTTCATGAGGTCATAGCCCAAGAACTCTACAAGGTGGCGGATAAGTCCTCTACCTTAGCAAGGTTAGCCTTTCCTCACCTCATCTGTCACCTCTGTTATTCAGTTGGAGTTGACATAGAGGGAGACATCACCATTGATGAGGATAAGCCCATTACCAAGAAAAGGATGGAGCAAACAAGAGACCCCTCTCATCATGAGATCCCTGAGAAGCCTCAAGGGATGCGCTTTCCTCCATAAAACTATTGGGAGCAACTAAACACCTCCCTAGGAGAATTGAGTTCCAACATGGGACAACTAAGGGTGGAGCACCAAGAACACTCCATTCTCCTCCATGAAATAAGAGAAGATCAAAGAATCATGAGAGAGGAGCAACAAAGGCAAGGAAGAGACATTGAGGAGCTCAAGCACTCCATAGGACCTTCAAGAGGAAGGAAGAGCCGCCATCACTAAGGTGGACCCGTTCCTTGATTTCCTTGTTCTTTATTCTTCTGTTTTTCGAATTTTTATGCTTATGTTTATTCATGTTTGTGTCTTATGGTCATTAATGTCTTAGTGTCTATGCCTTAAAGTTATGAATGTCCTATGAATCCATCACCTTTCTTAAATAAAAACGTGCTTAATTGAAAAGGAAAAGAATTGCATGAATTTTGAATTTTATAACAGTTTAATTATTTTGATGTGGTGGCAACACTTTTGTTCTCTGAATGTATGATTGAACAGTGCATATGTCTTTTGAATTTGTGGTTCATGAATGTTGGCTCTTGAAAGAATGATGAAAAAGGAGACATGTTACTGAGGATCTGAAAAATCATAAAAATGATTCTTGAAGCAAGAAAAAGCAGTGAATACAAAAAAAAAATAAGGCAAAAAAAAAAGAGAGAAAGAAAGAAAAAGAAAGAAATAAAGTTGTGATCCAAGGCAATAAGAGTGTGCTTAAGAACCCTGGACACCTCTAATTGGGGACTTTAGCAAAGCTGAGTCACAATCTGAAAAGGTTCACCCAATTATGTGTATGTGGCATGTATGTATCCGGTGGTAATACTGGAAGACAGAGTGCTTTGGGCCACAGCCAAGACTCAATAAAGTAGCTGTGTTCAAGAATCATCATACTTAACTAGGAGAATCAATAACACTATCTGGATTCTGAGTTCTTAAAGAAGCCAATCATTCTGAGTTCCAAAGGATAAAGTGAGATGCCAAAACTATTCAGAGGCAAAAAGCTAAAAGCCCCGCTCATCTAATTAATACTGATCTTCATAGATGTTTTTGGAGTTCATTGCATATTCTCTTCTTTTTATCTTATTTGATCTTCAGTTGCTTGGGGACAAGCAACAATTTAAGTTTGGTGTTGTGATGAGCGGATAATTTATACGCTTTTTGGCATTGTTTTTAGTATGTTTTTAGTATGATCTAGTTAGTTTTTAGTATATTTTTATTAGTTTTTAATTAAAATTCACTTTTCTGGACTTTACTATGAGTTTGTGTGTTTTTCTGTGATTTCAGGTATTTTCAACGGTGGAGTTTCTACACACCATAGATTAAGGTGTGGAGCTCTGCTGTACCTCGAGTATTAATGCAATTACTATTGTTCTTCTATTCAATTCCGCTTGTTCTTTGTCCAAGATATCACTTGTTCTTCAACTTGATGAATGTGATGATCCGTGACACTCATCATCATTCTCACCTATGAACAAGGTGACTGACAACCATTCTTGTTCTACAAGCATTCGAGGCCCTAGTGTTTATCTCTTGGATTTCTGATTGCATGATGCATGGTTGATCGCCTGACAACCGAGTGCTCGCCTGACAAACGAGCCAGCCATTCCGTGAGATCAGAGTCTTCGTGGTATAGGCAAGAACTGATGGCGGCATTCAAGAGAATCCGGAAGGTCTAACCTTGTCTGTGGTATTCTGAGTAGGATTCAATGATTGAATGACTGTGACGTGCTTCAAACTCCTAGCAGGCGGGGCGTCTGGCGACAGATGCAAAAGGATCGATGGATTTTATTCCGGCCTGACCGAGAACCGACAGCTGATTAGCCTATGCTGTGACAGAGCATCAGGGACGTATTTTCACTGAGAGGATGGGAGGTAGCCACTGACAACGGTGAAACCTTACACGAGCTTGCCATGGAAAGGAGTAAGAAGGATTGGATGAAGGCAGTAGGAAAGCAGAGAGACGGAAGGGAAGGCATCTTCATACGCTTGTCTGAAGCTCTTACACCAATGATATACATAAGTATCTCTATCTTTATCTTTATGCTATATTCGTTTATCATCTATACCCATTTGAGTCTGCCTGACTGAGATTTACAAGGTGACCATAGCTTGCTTCATACCACCAATCTCCGTGGGATCGACCCTTACTCGCGTAAGGTATTACTTGGATGACCCAGTGCACTTGCTGGTTAGTTGTGCGAAGTTGTGTTTATGCCATGGTATTGAGCACCAAGTCTTTGGAGCCATTACTAGGGATTGTTTATGTTTTGAAAAGTAGTGATCACAATTTTGCCCACCAATAAGCTCTGCTTTAAATCCACAGGAAGAGGAAGCACTGATTCAAGTGCTAAGGACACACAAGACAGCTCTTGGGTGGTCCATAAGTGATCTTAAGGGCATTAGCCCAGCCAGATGCATGCACAAGATCCTGTTGGAGGATAATGCCAAACCAGTGGTCCAACCACAGAGGAGGCTAAATCCAGCCATGAAGGAGGTGGTGCAGAAAGAGGTCACTAAATTACTAGAGGCTGGGATTATTTATCCTATTTCTGATAGCCCCTGGGTGAGCCCTGTCCAAGTTGTCCCCAAAAAGGGAGGCATGACAGTGGTTCATAATGAAAAAAATGAACTGGTTCCTACAAGAACAGTCACAGGGTGGCGTATGTGTATTGACTACAGAAGGCTCAATACAGCCACCAGAAAGGATCATTTTCCTTTACCATTCATAGACCAAATGCTAGAAAGACTAGCTGGTCATGATTACTACTGCTTTTTGGATGGCTATTCAGGTTACAACCAAATTGCAGTAGATCCTCAGGACCAAGAGAAAACAGCATTTACTTGCCCTTCTGGCGTGTTTGCCTACAGAAGGATGCCTTTTGGTCTGTGTAATGCTCCTGCAACCTTTCAGAGATGCATGTTATCCATCTTCTCTGATATGGTGGAGAAATTCCTGGAAGTCTTCATGGATGACTTCTCAGTATATGGAGACTCATTCAGCTCCTGTCTTAATCACCTAACACTTGTCCTGAAAAGGTGCCAAGAGACTAACCTGGTTTTAAACTGGGAGAAATGTCACTTTATGGTGACTGAAGGAATTGTCCTTGGGTACAAAATTTTAAGCAGGGGAATAGAGGTGGATAAGGCAAAGGTAGAGGTAATTGAAAAATTACCACCACCTGCCAATGTTAAGGCAATCAGAAGCTTTCTGGGGCATGCAGGATTCTACAGAAGGTTTATAAAGGATTTTTCGAAAATTGCAAAACCTTTGAGTAACCTGCTAGCTGCTGACACACCATTTGTGTTTGACACACAGTGTCTGCAGGCATTTGAGACCCTGAAAGCTAAGCTGGTCACAGCACCAGTCATCTCTGCACCAGATTGGACATTGCCAATTGAATTAATGTGTGATGCCAGTGACCATGCCATTGGTGCAGTGTTGGGACAGAGGCATAACAAGCTTCTGCACGTCATTTATTATGCTAGCCGTGTTCTAAATGATGCACAGAAGAATTACACAACCACAGAAAAAGAGTTACTTGCAGTGGTCTATGCCATTGACAAGTTTAGATCCTATCTAGTGGGATCCAAAGTGGTTGTGTACACTGACCATGCTACTCTTAAATACTTACTCACAAAGCAGGATTCAAAACCCAGGCTAATAAGATGGGTGTTGCTTCTGCAAGAGTTTGATATAGAAATAAGAGACAGAAAAGGGACAGAGAACCAGGTAGCTGATCATCTGTCCCGAATAGAACCAGTAGCTGGGGCGTCCCTCCCTTCTACTGAGATCTCTGAGACTTTCCCAGATGAACAACTCTTTGCCATCCAGGAAGCTCCATGGTTTGCAGATATTGCAAACTATAAAGCTGTAAGGTTCATACCCCAGGAGTACAGCAGAGTGCAAAGAAAAAAATTAATTTCAGATGCCAAGTACTACCTTTGGGATAAGCCATATCTCTTTAAGAGATGTGCAGACGGAATGATCCGCAGATGTGTACCCAGAGAAGAAGCACAAAGGATCCTATGGCATTGCCATGGATCACAGTATGGAGGACATTTTGGAAGTGAGCGAACAGCCACTAAAGTCCTCCAATGTGGCTTCTACTGGCCTACTCTCTATAAAGACTCCCGAGAGTTTGTGCGTAACTGTGACAGTTGCCAAAGAGCTGGTAACTTGCCTCACGGATATGCCATGCCTCAACAAGGGATATTAGAGATAGAATTGTTTGATGTATGGGGAATTGACTTCATGGGTCCATTCCCACCATCATACTCAAACACTTACATTCTGGTGGCAGTGGACTATGTATCTAAGTGGGTAGAAGCAATTGCTACACCCACTAATGATACCAAGACCGTGTTGAAATTCCTCCAGAAACACATCTTCAGCAGGTTTGGTGTTTCCAGAGTATTAATCAGTGACGGGGGCACTCATTTCTGCAATAGACAGCTATACTCTGCTATGGTCAGATATGGAATTAGCCACAAAGTGGCAACTCCGTATCATCTACAGACAAATGGGCAAGCTGAAGTCTCTAACAGAGAACTAAAAAGAATCCTAGAACGGACTGTGATAGCCCGAAGAAAGGATTGGGCAAAGAGTTTGGATGATGCTCTGTGGGCATACAGAACAGCATTCAAAACTCCTATAGGAACCTCTCCATACCAATTGGTGTATGGGAAGTCCTGTCATCTGCCCGTGGAACTGGAACATAAAGCCTACTGGGCAACCAGATTCCTAAACATGGATGCTCAGTTAGCTGGTGAAAAAAGATTGCTCCAGCTAAATGAGCTAGAGGAGTTCAGACTCAATGCCTTTGAAAATGCAAAAATTTATAAGGAAAAGGCAAAGAAGTGGCATGACAAGAAGTTGTCAACCAGAGTCTTTGAGCCAGGACAAAAAGTTCTGCTCTTCAACTCTAGGCTCAGATTGTTTCCAGGAAAACTTAAATCCCGATGGAGGGGTCCGTATGTGGTTACAGGAGTGTCACCATACGGATATGTTGAGCTTCAGGATATTGATTCTGACAAAAAGTTCATTGTTAATGGACAAAGAATCAAGCATTATCTTGAAGGCAATTTTGAGCAGGAATGCTCAAAACTGAGACTTGAGTGATTCTCAGTAAAGGTCCAGCTAAAGACAGTAAAGAAGCGCTTGCTGGGAGGCAACCCAGTCATTAGCAGGTTATATGTTTTGTTTTTACAAAGGCAAGTATCAAAAATGAAGGAATTCACAGAGTTACAGAAGGATTTAGCGCAAAAAGCAGAGAAAAAGAGCTTACTGGCGAAAAAACGCCAGTAAGGGGCATTTTGGGCGTTAAACGCCAGAATGGGCACCATTCTGGGCGTTTAACGCCAGTAAAGGTGCCATTTTTGGGTGTTAAACGCCAGAATGGGCACCATTCTGGGCGTTTAACGCCAGGTGTGCAGCATCCTGGGCGTTTAACAAAACGCCCAGTGATAAAGGGAATTATGGCGTTTAACGCCAGCCAGGGCACATGGCTGGGCGTTAAACGCCCACAATGGGCAACAAATGGGCGTTAAACGCCAGAATGGATGCCATTCTAGGCGTTTAACGCCAGAAAGGTGGGGGATCAAGATTTTGCTTTCCAATCAAATCTTTTTCAAACTTTCCTTTTCTTACCCATACTTTTCTACATAAACCCATCTCAACCTTTCATCATTCACTTTCAAATCCTCAAAAATTAAAATCATTCTTCAAATCTCTCAAATCAATCCCAAATCTTATTCAAAAACTCACCCTTCTCTCAAATTCTCTCCATATCTTCTCAAATCTCCTTTCAATTTCCTTCGAATTCTCATTCCCCCCTTATACAAACACGTTTGGCCTCACCATTCCCCCACACCATTCGAATTTGCTCTTCTCCTCTCTCTCTTCTTTCCTTTCTTTTGCTTGAGGACAAGCAAACCTCTAAGTTTGGTGTGCTTTTCCGTGATCACTAAGCCAAGATTCATCAAGATCATGGCTCCTAAGGGAAAACAAACCAATTTAAGAGGAAAGAAAGAGAATAATCCAAAGAATCTTTGGAATCAAGAGAAGTTCTTAACCAAAGAACATGAAGACCATTATCACAAAATAATGGGTCTGAGGTCAGTGATCCCGGAAGTTAAATTTGATCTGAAAGAAGATGAATATCCGGGGATCCAAGAGCAAATTCGAAACAGAGGATGGGAAGTTCTAACCAATCCTGAGATAAAGGTTGGAAGGAATATGGTTCAGGAATTCTACTCAAATCTGTGGCTAACAACCGTTCTGAGGTCACTATCAAGAGAGCAGTGATGATTCATTGCATTATGCTTGGAAAAGAAGTGAAGGTTCATCATGTGATTGCTTGTGAGATCTACACAATTGCAAATAAGAATTCCACTGAAGCCAAATTGGCTTACCCAAGCTTGATCTCCTTGCTCTGTAAAGAGGCTGGGGTAAAGATGGGAGTAGATGAATTCATACCCATTGAACATCCAATCACCAAGAAGTCAATGGAAGGACAAATGCAAGACAACTCTATCAAAAGGAGGGCGCAGGAGTTCCTCCCTGAATTTTCTGAAATTGGCTACTGGGCCAGACTAGAAGCATCTATCACCAAGTTGCAAGAGACTATGGAGCAACTTAAGGAAGAACAGCAGAATCAAAACTGCATGCTCTGCAAATTGCTGAAGGAACAAGAGAAGCAGGGGCGTGAGCTTCAAGAATTGAAACGCCAAAAGTTCTCCCCTCAATTTGAGGGAGCATCCACTTCTCAAAATCAAGGTTGTTGAGTCCTAACTCTGTGAAAACCTCTATCATTAGGAGCCTATTTAAATTTTTTGTTTTCTATTTTTTTCTCTAGTCTCATCTTATATCTATTTTTGAGTCTTGTTCTTAATTCATAATTAATAAAATTTAAAATTCATGTCTTAAAGCTATGAATGTCCTATGAATCCATCACCTCTCTTAAATGAAAAATGCTTTAATCACAAAAGAACAAGAAGTACAGGATTTCGAATTTATCCTTGAAACTAGTTGAGTTAGTTTGATGTGGTGACAATAATTTTTGTTTTTCCGAATGAATGCTTGAACAGTGCATATGTCTTTTGAATTTGTTGTTTTGAGAATGTTAAAATTGTTGGCTCTTGAAAGAATGAGGGAAAAAGAGAACTGTTATTGAGGATCTGAAAAATCATCAAATTGATTCTTGAAGCAAGAAAAAGCAGTGATTCGAAAAAAAATCGAAAAAAAAGGAAAGAAAAAGAAAGAAATAAAGTTGTGATCCAAGGCAAAAAAGAGTGTGCTTAGGAACTCTGGACACCTCTAATTGGGGACTCTAGCAAAGCTGAGTCACAATCTGAAAAGGTTCATCCAATTATGTGTCTGTGGCATGTATGTATCCGGTGGTAATACTGGAAGACAGAGTGCTTTGGGCCACAGCCAGAACTCATGACATAGCTATGCTCAAGAATTATTATTCTTAACTAGGAGAATCAATAACACTATCTGAGTTCTGAGTTCTTATAGATGCCAATCATTCTGAACTTCAAAGGATAGAGTGAGATGCCAAAACTGTTCGGAAGCAAAAAGCTACTAGTCCCGCTCATCTAATTGGAGCTAAGTTTCCTTGATATTTTGGAGTCTATAGTATATTCTCTTCTTTTTATCCTACTTTGATTTTCAGTTGCTTGGGGACAAGCAACAATTTAAGTTTGGTGTTGTGATGAGCGGATAATTTATACGCTTTTTGGCATTGTTTTTAGTATGTTTTTAGTATGATCTAGGTATTTTTTAGTATATTTTTATTAGTTTTTAGTTAAAATTCACTTTTCTGGACTTTACTATGGGCTTGTGTGTTTTTCTGTGATTTCAGGTATTTTCTGGCTGAAATTGAGGGATCTGAGCAAAAATCTGATTCAGAGGCTGAAAAGGACTGCAGATGCTGTTGGATTCTGACCTCCCTGCACTCGAAGCGGAATTTTTGGAGCTACAGAAGCCCAATTGGAGAGCTCTCAACGGCGTTGGAAAGTAGACATCCTGGGCTTTCCAGCAATGTATAATAGTCCATACTTTGCTCGAGATTTGATGGCCCAAATCGGCGTTGCAAATCAGCCTCAAAATTTCCAGCGTTTAACGCTGGAACTGGCATAAAAATTGGAGTTAAACGCCCAAACTGGCATGAAAACTGGCGTTTAACTCCAGAAAAGGTCTCTACACATGAAAGCTTCAATGCTCAGCCCAAGCACACACCAAGTGGGCCCGGAAGTGGATTTTTCTGTCATTTAATCAGAATTGGATTCTTTAATCAGAATCTTCGTGGTATAAGCTAGAATTGATGGCGGCATTCAAGAGAATCCGGAAGGTCTAAACCTTGTCTGTGGTATTCTGAGTAGGATTCAATGATTGAATGATTGTGACGAGCTTCAAACTCCTGAGGGCGGGGCGTTAGTGACAGACGCAAAAGAATCATTGGATTCTATTCCGGCCTGATTGAGAACCGACAGATGGATAGCCGTGCCGTGACAGGGTGCGTTGAACATTTCCACTGAGAGAATGGGAGGTAGCCATTGACAACGGTGAAACCCTACATACAGCTTGCCATGGAAGGAGCCTTGCGTGTTTGATGAAGAAGACAGTAGAAAAGCAGAGATTCAGAAGATGGAGCATCTCCAAAACCTCAACCTGTTCCCCATTACTGCAAAACAAGTACTTATTTCATGTTCTTTTGCTTTTCACAATCAACCCTGATAATCTTTGATATCCTGACTAAGATTTACAAGATAACCATAGCTTGCTTCAAGCCGACAATCTCCGTGGGATCGACCCTTACTCACGTAAGGTATTACTTGGACGACCCAGTGCACTTGCTGGTTAGTTGTGCGGGATTGCAAAAGTGTGATTGCAATTTCGTGCACCAGTCTCTACCTCAGAGGAGCATTGAAACCAACTTTACCATAATGCTCACACAGATAACGACCTTTATTCTCCTTCACTTTTCTGGGACAACTCTTACATGAAGCATAATACCAATCACTCTCACCAACTTCAATAGAAACCACAGTGGCTAGTATCCAACATGAAGTTTCCTGCACAAAAATAACACAATAACGCTAGTAGTAGACCCATATGAACAAAGCATGCCATGGTTGAATAAACCAACAGTAGAGGAGCTTACATTAGTTTTGTCCAAAACCTCCTCAATAGTAGTGATTGGTAAAGAACCGCCATGTAACTCATCACTAATTGAATTTACACGCTGGCTCTGTATATAATTAACACACTGATCCTTTAGATCACCTCTCTTTATTAACCTAAAGCACATGAGATCAAATAGGCAAACAATCTTACAAAGACATTATAGTGAAATTAATGAGATAAGGGAGCCAGTTAAGTGAAGACAGACTACAGACTTTCAACACACCTATTCTTGAATGCAAGAACATCGGGGATCTCAGGATTAAAAAACAGGCGAGAGGCATAAAGGCTATTTTGAACATTGACCTCATTGAGATAGAAATTAGGCTTAAAGAGTTGTGCCACCAAGATAATAGGCTGACCATCATCTTTATCAAATAAGCCAAGGGCTTTGTCCACCAATTCACCAAAGAGGGTGCACTTCATGATGTTTCCCCTAATTTTTGAAGTGGAACAAAATATAAGGACAAACAATGTCAGCAAATCCCACCCAAACGACAAATCAATAGTAAATCACAAAATCGAAAAAAGAATTGAAAATAAATAGGAAACGGACTCTAAATCTTCCAAGTGTAGTTTAATGAATTTACTCTCCTCTCCTGATTTTGTAACCAATGGTGTTACATCCTCTCTTTCTATGACATGACCCATACAGTCTACAAAAGAGTACACAAAGAAACCCAAAGAGCAAAGAGATTTATAAAGATACATACAAATTTAACCAAATAAATAACCAACATTATACAATAACATTAAAAGAAAGAACAAAATAACTAATCAATAACTTAATTTACCCATCAAATGGTTTTTGTTCACACCAACCATTGCCTCAATCTTCTCATATGAGATAAACTGAAAAGGATTAAACAGAAAACTGCCGCTGGGAAGCAAACTGACATAGGTCTTGGTATAAAAGCTTAGTTTATACTTGTGGCTAGTTGTTCGCACAGATTGTCCTACTACTTGAACAATAAAATTTTTTATTGCATAAAGTTCATGCTCATGAATCAAGGTCCTAATTACCGCCATATTTGACTTCGGGATGGAGCAGTGTATACGATCACCCTACGCCAAAAAGAAGCAAATACAATAAACCACAATGGATAAAAAAAACCAAAGTGAATCTAATTAGAAAAGTTTAGGTTTTGTTAACTAACCCTTTCATCTTGAAGCACCAACTCCATGCTGTAAATCTCTCTTGGGTTCCACTTGCTAGGAAACTCGTAGAGGCGCACAATCCCGACCTTCAGATTCCAAGCCAGCTTCGTTGGGTTGATATCTACAACAGCATCCACTTTTTGATTAATAACACCAACAGGATTCGTGAGAGCCATAGCAGAACACAGGAAGGCAGAGCTCTATCAAGTATATAAAAGTCGTTCTTTTGTAAAAGCTATGGAATTTGAATCGAACACATATTCACAAATCTAATTTGAATAGAATATATAGACGATACAAAGAACACTGTTCGGAACCCAAATCCTAAACACCACTCTCTCAAAAAGAAAGAAAAGAGCGCCAGATTTGAAAGTTAGAGCCAATTTAAAAGATTTAATCATGCTATACCTCATATTTTCATCTCTGGATCCGTGGCTCACCATCATCTGCCAATCAGAAGGAAGTATTTCTCTTATCACCCAATCAAGAAGTCGCATTACGCTAATGCACCTCGTTTCGGGATTGTCGAAGCCTAACACCATAGAGAAAAGTGGCATTACGCTAATGTCTCTCGTCGACATCTCGTCTCCCCATTTTCCCTTGTTCCCGCGGCTGGTGCAGTGCTTCAACCAAAGGGTAAAGAGAAATAACCTAATCCTTTTGTTTCCCAATTTTAGTTTTAAAATTTTAGAAATAGATGTAATAATAAATTTAGAAACAGGTGTCGAAGGGCTAAGTAGTAGTCCACTGTAGGGGACTACCCAACTTTATAATAATAAAAGATACGTTGCAAGTACAGTCCTTAACCAGTCAAAAATCCGCTTATCAATTTAAAAAGGGTTGTCACAAAGTTTAAAATTAAAATACTGGGAGTATGAATCCCAGGTCGTCTCGCAACGAGTTGCAGAGAGATGTGCTATTTTATCAATCAGGTGTTTTCAAAAATGGTTGAATTGATAAACAGGAAATTAAAATAGAGAATTTAATTAATTCTAAATAAAAGCCTTGACTGGAGTAGATTAGTTGGAAGCCCTATTCTTGTTGAAGTACTCTCAAGATTAATTGATAATTGAAGGTTGCTCTGTTTAGTTACCCCTTACTAGGTAAGGGAGAGTCAAACACGTTGGAATGTTGTTTCTATTCACAAGTCCCAATCCGCTCATTGAAAAGGATTAGTGTTTGTGAATAGAGGGGATTACAACAATGAACCCAATTATAATTATCCTTTCAAGCATCCCAACTCAAGGGTTCCTTTCAATCAACTCCCCATCAAGTTAGGGAACTACTCGCTCATTGTGAATGTAGAACTCATAACATATAAAAAGGAATTAAAGGAAGACATGATAAATAAAAGATGAAAAGGGATTAAATAAAAATATCATTCTATATTAATAACTTGTGAAAACAATTCAATGTCAACTCTAAAGAGAATAATGATATGGAAGAATAAGTAAAAAGTAAATAGCAAAGTATAATGACTAGTACCGGAGGTGGCCTCTTCTCAAAAGCTAAAAAGCAAAATCTTCCAAAAATCCTAATTATGAATGTCAAGTGATAAAAACCTAGGGGAGGAACCAATTCAGATCTAAAACTAAAAATTATGTGGAATGAATTGTTCTACTCTGTTTCTGCATGTTTCCTGGCTCTAGTCTGTGTTTCTGGGCCGAAAACTGGGTTAAACTCCGGCCCAGAAACTCTGCCAGTGACTTCTAAAATTCTGCAGACCGCGCACGCCACGCGGTCACGTTATTCATGCGGACGCGTCGTTCGGCGTGGCTTTCCCACGCGGGCGCGTCGTCCATGCCTCCGCGTCACTTATGCTTTTCCAATCCGTGCGGTCGCATGAGCTATGCGGCCGCGTCACTGCGATTTCCTCTCTTTCGCGCGGTCACGTGAGCCAAGCGGCCGCGTCACTTCCCGCTGGTCATCTCCTTAATTTCTTGTATTCCTTCCATTTTTGCAAACTTCCTTTCCAATCTCCAATTCATTCATGCCCTATAAAGCCTGAAACACTTAACACACAGATCACGGCATCGAATGGGATAAAGGAGAATTAAAATACCTAATTAAAAGTCTCTAGGAAGTAAGTTTTCAATCATGTAATAATTTTAGGAAGGAAATATAAATGCATGCTAATTATATGAATAAGTGGGTAACGATCATGATAAAATCACACAATTAAATACATTATAAACCATAAAATAGTGGTTTATCAGAGAGGCTCTCTCCTCTCTCTTAGGATTTAGGATTAGGATTTTTAGAAATTAGGATTTATTTCTTCTTCATCACAGGTTCAATATTCCTTTTAATTTATATTTCTCTTCCACTTTTAGATACTCTGATGCTTTTATTTGTATTTGATTTATGTTGCCCAATTGGCTTATGAACTTTTCCATGTTAGATTTGACTACTTTTATTAACGCAATTGAGGTATTTCAGATTTATGCTTGCTTTATTCTATTTATGATGTCTTCAATTTAATTTAGAATTTTCCCTTTTGGCTCTGGTTAAGTAATTGGTAACGCTTGAGTTATCAAATAAAGTAGTGGTTGAAATTGGCAGATCGCTCTAAAGCTAGTCTTCCCACAGGGATTGACTAGGACTTGAGGATCAAACTAATTATTCCACTTGACTTTCCTTTGCTTTAGTAAAGGTTAACTAAGTGGGATTAAAACTCAATTCTCATCACAATTGATAAGGATAGGACTTCCAGTTCTAATACCTTGCCAAAAGTTTATTTTGTTATTACTATTTTAATTTTATTATCATTTAACATACTTCTTCCTTACTTTCAAAACCCCCAATTTACAAGACTCGTAACCAATAATAAGAACATACCTCCCTGCAATTCCTTGAGAAGACGACCCGAGGTTTAAATACTCGGTTATCAATTTAAAAGGGGTTTGTTACTTGTGACAACCAAAACTTTTGTAAGAAAGGACTTTTGTTGGTTTAAAAGCTATACTTGCAACGGGAATTTATTCTGAATTCTAGACCACGCAAAAGTTCTTCTCTTTAAAATGGCGCCGATGCCGGGTAATTGCAAACGTGTGCCTTATTATTGGTTATTGTAAATATTTTTCAAAAAAAATTCAGATTTTATTTTAAAATTTTTATCTTATCTTATCTTATTTCAAAATCAAATTTCAAATTTCAAATATTTTTCAAAAAAAAATCATATCTTTTTTCAAAATCTTATTTTATCTTTTTTTTTTCAAAAATCATATCTTTTTTCAAAATATTTTCTTATCTTTTTCAAAAATCATATCTTTTTTTAATATTTTCTTTTTGTTAGTTTTTGTTTCTAATTTTTTCCTACTACTATGAACTCTCACCCCTTTGGCTATGAGTCTGGTTACAATTATGTTGCAGGAAGAGGAGACTACAGTGAGAACATGCATCAAGATTGGAACAATCAAAGATGGGAGGAGCCACAAGGATTTGATCAACCCTCATGGCAACAACTACCTCCAATGGACTATCAACAATCATTCTGTGATGCATATCAAGGCAATGGCTTTGGTGAGCACTCTTTTGACTATCAACAAGCACCACCATATGCTTATGAACCCTCTCCTCAACATGACTTTAGACCACCATACTCACAAGCCTCCTTTCGCCATTCACCTCCATATGACCTTAACCCTCAACCACCATACCAACCACCTTATGAGCCATATGAACCATATCTAGAACCACCCCAATTTCAACCCAATTACTCCCAGGAACCACCACCTCCATATACACCATGTCTATATCCATCTACCCAAGAGTCATATGATCCTAATCATGCAATCCAAGCAGAACAAGGATCAAGGGATCATTTCAAGGAATCAGTGGATCGATTTCATGTAACTCTATCTCAACTAAATCAAGAGATAAGTCGATTAGCTTCCCAACGCTCAGACACTCAAAGTGCTCCCATGGCTACATGTGGGGGATCAATAAAAGAGCGTAGCATGAAGGAGACACTAGAAACCCCAATGGACAATGATGAACATACCTTTGTATTGGAACAAGTGGAGGAAACCGTAATAGCTGAAGAAGAGGAAGTGGTTGAAGACATAGGAAACGCGGAACCTCCATGGGAAATTCAAATCATAGAACCCCCTTCCAAGACGTTTGAATTTGATGTTGAAGAGGGTGTACAACCTCCAAGGCATATCATGGTTGAATACTTGGAAGAGGTTGATCAAGAGATAGAGACTAAAGAAGAAGAAGCACAACCTCCCATGCCCTTGGAAAGCAATGAAGAGGAGATTGAATTGGAAGAAAGCCACCAAGAGGAAGAGGTTGAAATTGAAGAAGCTTACAAGGAGGTGGAAGTTGTCAAAGAAGAACACAAGGGAGTGGAGCTTGCAAGTTCATTAGAAACACCTCTCCCAAGGCCATTATCGTCCAACAAAACGTTCAAGTGGGTAAAATTCTTATCCTTGACCTTTACCTTCCCACTTGAATATGGGCTACTGGAGACGAATGGTTAACTTAGAGCTCTTTGTGGCATTAAGAGTAAGAGGAACATGGTTAGTGGTGGGCAACACAATCCTAGGTTCATTATGGTTGAAAGCTCAAAGTTTAAACGCAAAGGTTGGTGTAGAACTCAATTGAATAGGTCTAGGAAGTTGTTTGGACACTTTAGTGAGAATTTTAAAGCTGAACCACCCGGATGGAATCATGATAAGCAACTTGAAGACGGGTGTACAAACAAGATTTAGGATCCGGGAATATATGAGGATCAACTTTGGGAGCTCAAAGCTTGTGGAGAATTTCATCAACGCTTGGTAAATTTACTTGGTATTGATAGAGCTTATTGGAAGTCCAAGCATTGGTGGAAGTTTCAGGATGAGTTCAAGCACAAGCCACCATGACAAGGAGCTCGCCAAATGTCCAACTTAAGGACTATAACTAAAAGTGCTGGGTGGGAGACAACCCACCATGGTATGATCGTTCCATTTTCAGTTTAAATTTTAGTCTGTTTTTGAGTTTTGATTGAACCTGGGATTTTGCATAACATTCATTACATTCTGCATACTGCATCAAAAAAAATATAAAAAAAATTTCGCACGTGACGCGATAGCGTCGCCGACGCGTCCGCGTCATAGGTGCGTTGGGATGAAAATAAATTAAACAGAGAGTCACGCGAAAGTGTGGCTGGAGGCATGCCTTTGGCACAAATTGATCCACGCGTCCGCGTCATGTGGGAAAAATGCCTCCCACGCGTCCGCGTCACCCACGCGAACGCGTGCCTCAAAATCGACGTAAAAAGGGGTGTATGGTCGAAAGTTGAGCTGGAATTGGGCTGGACTCGTGCTAGAAGCACCAGTCCTACCACGCGAACGCGTGCCCCACGCCTCCGTGCCATTTTCAGAATTGGGCCATTCACGCGATCGCTTCAACCACGCGACCGCGTCACCCAAAGATTCGGCAATATGAATTTCAAACAGAGAGTTGCGCGACCGCGAGGCTGCCCTCGCGCAAATGACACAAATTAATCTCTCCTCTTTCTTAGGATTGAGGATTAGGATTTTTAGAAATTAGGATTTATTTCTTCTTCATCACAGGTTTAATATTCTTTTTATTTTATATTTCTCTTCCACTTTTAGATACTCTAATGCTTTTATTTGTATTTGATTTATGTTGTCCAATTGGCTTATGAACTTTTTTATGTTAGATTTGACTGGTTTTATTAATGCAATTGAGGTATTTCAGATTTATGCTTACTTTATTCTATTTATGATGTCTTCAATTTAATTTAGAATTTTTCCTTTTGGATCTGGTTAAGTAATTGGTGACGCTTGAGTTATCAAATAAAGCAGTGGTTGAAATTGGTAGATCGCTCTAAAGCTAGTCTTCCCACAGGGATTTACTAGGACTTGAGGATCAAACTAGTTATTCCACTTGACTTTCCTTTGCTTTAGTAAAGGTTAACTAAGTGGGATTAAAACTCAATTCTCATCACAATTGATAAGGATAGGACTTCCCGTTCTAATACCTTGCCAAAAGTTTATTTTGTTATTACTATTTTAATTTTCTTATCATTTAACATACTTCTTCCTTACTTTCAAAACCCCCAATTTACAAGACTCATAACCAATAATAAGAACATACCTCCCTGCAATTCCTTGAGAAGACGACTCAAGGTTTAAATACTCGGTTATCAATTAAAAAGGGGTTTGTTACTTGTGACAACCAAAACGTTTGTAAGAAAGGACTTTTGTTGGTTTAGAAGCTATACTTGCAACGGGAATTTATTCTGAATTCTAGACCACGCAAAAGTTTTCTCTTCAGACTACGTTGAATATCATGTAGACCGCTTGTGGTTGTCAGGCACGCGGATCTTGGCTAAGCGAGTAACGAAGATAGTGGGTGATTGTCACGGGTCACCCCTTTATTCTGACTTAACTGAATTAAGAACGAGAGTATATCTTGGAGAAGAAGTAGGCGTGAATTGAAAGTGAAACAATAGTACTTGCATTAATTCATGAAAAACCGCAAAGCTCTGCACCTTAATTTATGAGGTATAGAAACTCCACCGTTGGAAAATACATAAGAGAAAAAGGTCTAGGCATGGCCGAATGGCCAGCCTTCCAAATGTGAAAAATGGCATAAGCCCCAATACAATAGTAAAAAGTGCTATTTATACTAAACTATTTACTAGGGATTACAGAAAAATAAGTAACTAAGTGCAGAAATTCACTTCCGGGGTCCACTTGGTGTGTATTTGGGCTGAGCTTTGAAGCTTTCACGTGCATAGGCCATTCTTGGAGTTAAATGCCAGCTTGGATGCCAGTTTGGGTGTTTAACTCCAGTTCTGGTGCCAGTTCCGACGTTTAACGCAAGAAAAGGGTCTCTGGTGGACGTTTGGATGCCAGTTTGGACCATCAAATCTTGGGGGCAAAGTATGAACTATTATACGTTTCTGGAAAGCCCAAGATGTCTACTTTTCAACGCAATTGAGAGCGCGCCAATTGGGCTTCTGTAGCTCCAGAAAATCCACTTCGAGTGCAGGAGGGTCAGAATCCAACAGCATCTGCAGTCCTTTCTCAGCCTCTGAATCAGACTTTTGCTCAAATCCCTCAATTTCAGCCAGAAAATACCTGAAATTACAGAAAAACACACAAACTCATAGTAAAGTTCAGAAATGTGATTTTTGCATAAAAACTAATAAAGATATATTAAAAGTAACTAAAACATACTAAAAACTACCTAAAAACAATGCCAAAAAGCGTATAAATTATCCGCTCATCAATACTCTATTATCAATTATCGCCAGGTCAATTTTAGATGGTGAACGTCTGAGTGGTGCAACAATGTTAAACTAATGGACGACGCAGAATTGGCCACATTATATACCAATTACTTTTATTAGTTGAACAATGAAATTTGACTAAAGAAACATAGTCAAAAGGATGGAAAGATGCTAACAACCAAACTCTTCTCAACAATCTGCACAAGCTTATATGTGATAATTCAGCAAGTTAATTTGATCTCAGAACAAGACATCTTTTTTTTGAAAGTGCATTACAAGATCTCAATTTATATCATAATTGGAAGATTAATTACCTCCAAATTAAGATATACCATGAAATTGAAGCAAATGAAATGAAAGAAAAGGCACAAGTATATAAAACTCTTTACTCATCCACCGTTTTCAGATCAACAATAATAAGAAGAAAATTACAATTACAAATAGAAAATATCTTTAGAAAAAAAAGAAGGGAATGGGATCGCTTGGTTGATTGTTTATAAAACGGTTTAGGATTTCTTCGCTCCCAAGACAAGGAATTCATGTGTTGAAGAAATGAACGGTGGTCAATGGTTGTTGGAGTAGGTGAATCAGCTGATCCGACGGCAGAGAGTGATTCCATCACCAACCGGGAGCATGCAGATCTCAATTCTGGGGTCCACAGCCAAGGCCTTGTTAAGCTCCAACACAAAATCTCTGTAGTACCTAACGTACTTCCTCATGGGTGCATCGGCAGGTGCGACCACAGACCCATTCCATAGGGTGTTATCGTAGCCGATCACACCACCTACCTTCACCAAATCGATGAGCCTCTTATGGTAGTTCAGGTAGTTGTCCTTGTCTGCGTCCACGAAAATGAAGTCGTAGCTTCCATGGTTCTTCTCCTACATTTTCACGTTACATACACATTCACACCTTTAATTAGAAATGTGCTAGAACTAAAAATTTGTCTTTCATCGTAATTGTTAATAGTATTTATTTTAAGTGGTTTTATTTGTGTGTTATAATTTCCACACTGAAAGGGGCTAAATTTGGGTCATATAATAGAGTTGAGTCAAGAAAACATTTTCCTAAGCAATTAATCAACCAAAGGAAAAACTTGCATCCTTTTTTTTTTCCCCTTTTGGGACTAGAGAAACTTACATCTTTAACCAATTCGTCGAGAACAGGGAGAGCTGGTCCTTCTTTGAAGGTAATTTTGTGGTCAACGCCGGCTTTTTTAATTACTGGCAGACCCAATTCGTAGTTCTCCTTGTTAATATCCATGGCCAAGATCTGTTACAATTAATATAATTAAAAATTGTATTTCATAAAAATTACCTTAAAAGTATTTGTTCAAATTTTTAATATATTTAATTCATTGTAAAATAAAAATTTAACTTTGATCTACTGGCAAACATTTATATCCAATGATATATTGACATGTTAATAAATATTTTTTTATTTCTAAATAACCAAAAATAAATATGATAAGTTTGGGAAAAAATTTATATTATCCCGTATATTAAAATTAAATTCATTAAAATAGACAAAAAATTGAGCATATTTGATGACTTTGATCCAATCTCAAAAACATACCAAAAATTTTACTATTATTAAATACTAAATAATTAACTAACAAGTGGCTTAGACACTTGTTAACGATACTTCTAATAATAATTTTTTATGTTTATAATAAAAATATAATTAAAAAAGTTATTTTTTTTAATAAACTGTTTTTTTTTTAATAAATTGTTTCCTTTCTACTTCTTTAAAGGTTTGTTAACCAAACCCGTACCAAATACCCAATTTGACTATAGGCGTATAAAGTATGATCTCCCATTACTACGAGTTATGACAAATTTTGAACAGGTGAAAGCAATTTGGATTCTGTCAAAAAGTTTCCTTAAAACATTGATTATGAAAGAGAACGGAATTTAAAGCTTTACTAATTTTTCTCATGTAATTAACGCTTAATTAAATTGATTGTATGTATCTTTAATTAACAAATATCAAATCCAAATCCAAAAAATTCTTATCCTGCATAGAAAACAAAAAAAAAAATCTTGGTCTTGGTACCTTTCCATCTTCAGGAAGAGCAAGGGCAGTGGCAAGAAGCGAGTAACCGGTGTAGACACCGATTTCCATGGTGTTCTTGGCATTGATGAGCTTAAGGAGCATGTTCAAAAACTGTCCTTCATCTGCAGAGGTTGTCATGAGGTTCCTGTTTTTGTTTGAAGTTTGATCAATCAACTAATCAGTAATCATTTCATTTGCCTGCCCAGAAACAAAAGATACTAATTATGCAGAACAAAATAAAAATGGATCATAATACATACCATGGGTGCTTTGCTGTCAATTCTCTCAATTCTTTCATGGCTTCATGTTCTCTTGGATACACGCTGGTTTCCAGAATGTACTGTACATTCATCATAATAACACACTATTTATTTTGAAATCAAAGAACCCAAAAGAATATAATATGTATTTAATTTATACAAGTGTAAAAGAATTGAGTGCCGAAAGGCGAGTAATTTGGTTACCTGGTATAGAGCATCACTCTGGAGAAGGCTCTTGTGACCAACTTCTTGGTGCCTTCCAGCTTCAGAAGTTTGGTTCTGCTCTCCGTTGCTGGCCATTGTTTCTATGTAATTCTTTTGTTTTTTTTTCTTTCTTTCTTTCTTTCTTCTTGATCTTCTTCTGTGCTCCCTCTATGATTGTGTTGTGAGTCCTGTGGAAAAGGATGAACGAGGGATGGTATATATAAAGAAGAGGAAAGGCAAATGAAGTTTGAGAAAATGCGGTTGGTGAGAGGAAAATGATGTTTGGTTGAACCGGATGGCGAACCCGGTTTGGGGTTGGTGAAGTTTGTGAATTATAATTTATAATTCCTTTTCCTAAATAGATATATGTGCAATATAATGAGCACGTTTCAGGCTTCCATTTTCATGATGTAGAGCCCCACTGAGTTAGTCCTATATTTTCTTTTTGTTGGTAAGTGATTTACTGCATCTTTACTTATTTATTTATCATTGAGAAAAAGTTATGAGACCAGAAATTTTTATTTATATTTGTCAATAATTTAGTTAATATTTAATACACACATTTTAATAGTGTACTAGTATATAATCCTGTACCTATACGGGATAATATACAAAATTAGGAACGGATATATCCGGAGACAAGTGGAGACTTGAGGCTCCATCTTTTTTTAAAAAAAATTAATAGTAATAAGTTATTAATTATGATTTTATTTTTTTAAAAAATAATTTAATATTTAGTCTAATATAAATAAAAGTTCAGTCCAATCTAAATATTAATTATTTTTATTATCTAAAAAGTAAATAATAATATTAAAAAATTTTGGAAAAAATATTTTTACTAATACTTTTTACTTAAATAAATTTTGAAAAGATATTTTTACTAATATTTTTTACTTAAATAAAAATTTTCAAATCCCATAAAATAGATTCTTTTTCTTCTTGTGATCATCTTCTTGATTCATTTAGTATTAATTCTCTCTGTTTCAATTGCTACAACTGAAAGATTTTTTTTCAGCTATGAATACTGTGAAGAATAACTCATAAACAAAATGAAAGATGAATTTCTTGCTAATTGTCTTTTAATTATATTGAAAAGAAAATTGCTGAAAAATTTGATACAGATTCTATTATCGATGAATTTTATGATACAAATAATCGACCACTTCGTTAGTAAAAATTACACACATATTTTTGTACTTCAAAATATATTCTTTATCAGTATATTTTTGTAATACATCTTACATTATATAATTTTTTTCATAATTTTTTAATATTATATATGTTGTTGGTCCCATAATAATATTTCTGGATCCCTACCTGCGTAAAGTTATATAAAAATTTTATTAAAATTTAAATAAAATATATATAGTAATTATCTATACCAATATATAAAGTCAATACCAGAATTTAGTGTCCAATTTTTATAGACACCATTTGTCCTCAAATAATTTATTTTACAAATCAAATTTATGGACAAAATAGTAATAATATATTTTTATTTTTTAAATAAAAAAAGTCATTAACCCACGAATGGACAAAATAGTAATAATACATTTTTCAGTTAAATAACTACTACAATCGAAAATTAAATAACTGCTCCACTTATAAATATTCCTCACTGTTGTCTATCCTTTTTTCTACGTGTTGCTATCTTTTGGTTCTAACATTCGTTTATTAAGAAATGGGCACCTGCAAATCATCATTAACCCATGAAAGAGTTAAATAACTGCTGCAATTGTGAGGAAATTAAATAACTGCTCCACTTACAAATATTTTTCACTGTTGTCGATCTTTTTTCTACGTCTTGCTATCTTTTGGTTCTGACATGCATTTATTAAGAAATGGACACCTCCAAATCATCGTGACAAGGAAGTTGATACAATTTCTATGCTAATTCCATTGACAAACACAGATATTTATATTATACATTTTGAAAAATAATAATAGACGTTATGATAATATGATAATATAAGTGGTTGGTATTTTATATTCACGGTTTATTTTATTTTTAAGTACTCATTTTTAATTTTTAAAAGAAAATTCAAAAGATAAGTACCTTTATCTTATTCCATTTTTACATCTAAAGTTTGTATTTTTTTGTATAATTGTAGATCGAGCACTACTGCTCAATATCTCAAAAAGTTTTTTATATGAACTAGGTTCAAACAATATATAAAGGCAATACTACAATTTGATGTCCAACTTTTGAAGAAATCATCTGTCTTCAAATAATTTAATTCATAAAATAAATTTAATGTATAAAATAGTAACAATAATTTTTTTAAATATTTTATCTTCATCATATCATATATAATATTTATTCAAAAAAAATTTCGTAATAAATAAATTTAAAGATATGTTATTGCACACTACTATATATAAAATTACTAATAACAAACAAGATTATGAATTTCATAATAAATAATTAAAATAAATAATTAACAAATAAAAAATTTAAAAATAGACCATACATTCATAATACTAATAATAGTAATTGTAATAAAGTTAATTGTTTTATATTTTATATTTTTTTAATTAAAAACAACATTTCAATATAAAATTTTTCTAATATTATAAAAATTTTATGATGTAAAATATAATCATTTAAAATACATTATTGTTGTTCCAATAATATGATTGCTATTATTCAGATGCTCATAATAATAGTGGTCCAATTAATATCTAATAGAATTTTACATTTCATATCTTTTTTAATATTCTAAATTTCTTTTAAACGTTTTATTTAATACACAAAAAAGGTTAAAATATTTTTAATAAATATATATAACATTCTAAAAAATAAATGATAATTTCTTCACTTAATAAATCTATTATACGGTTACACTTGAATTATTTTTCAAATGGTAACTTTTTACAACGAATTCAAACTACCTATCATGTATTTGTATTTTACGGCGCTGTCTATTCTTTTTAGTTATTCAGAGTTTGGATAATTATGATATTAATGGGTATTCTATGTATTCTATTACTTTCAATTAGTTTAATTTTGTATGATTTGTTTCTTTAAAAGTAACCTCTCAATTACCACTGATACTATACAGGCTTAATTTAATGAACAATTTTATAATTTTGTTGATGTGTTCTTTTTATATACTATCAGAAATTCATGGAAATAGATCTGATCAAAACAGTAGACGTGAAGAAAATGTAACTGGTTAGTATTGTACTTTTTTTCCTTTATATATTTAGTATTGTGACATAATTTTAATAGGTAAATAAATTTATAAAAAAATTATTTTATCTTTATATGTTAGCATATTAATGTATTCATAGTAAACATTAAATGTGAGTATAATTGATGTTAAAAAAATTATTTATTTAAGATCATTACAAGAACCAATTATTAAAAAAGAGTGCCAGTGCTTAACAAAAAAAAATTTAAAATCTATACACAAAAAAATTTATAAAAACCAATAAAATACTTAAAATATTTATCTGCCAATTAAAATGAAAAATATGTAAACTTTAGCGAAAACAAAAAAAAGGTAATTTAAAAAATAATATATTTTGTTGAATCATTCTATTATAACTCACATAAACATGACAAAAAAAATAATTAAATAAAATGTTAAAAAATTTATTTATTTAAGATTATTACAATAACCAATTATCAAAAAAAAAGTATCCGTGCCTAACAAAAAAAATTAAAATCTATACATAAAAAATTTTAAAAAAACCAATATAATACTTAAAATATTTATTTGCCAATCAAAATGAAAAATATGAAAAAACTTTAGCGAAAACGGAAAAAAATTTATTTAAAAAATTTTATATGTTGTTGAATTATTTAATTATAATTCACACAAATATGACAACATAAAATAATTAAAGAAACTATATTTTAAGAAATAAAATAAATAATAAAAATTAAAATGATAACTCTAGACAAAAGCACACAAAATAAAAATTATTAGAAGTAATAGAACAAATAAAATATGAACCAATATTATCGTCATGTATTGTATTATTTCGACCAGTAAACATTTAAAAAACATGAAACAAAACATACAAGCTAAAGAATTTGGCCAAAGACAAAAATGGTCATACCCTATATAAGATAATTAACTAAAAAATGCTATAAGACAATTGATGCAACAGAAAATTTTATTATTAAATTAAAATTATGATATATAAAGAAAGCATTTTTTAAAAAAATTATTTATTTCAGACTCAAACTATATTGTATTGACTATTTAATCTAAAAAAAATAATCCATGATAAACATAGTGTTACCATATAAACAAAAACATATAATGGAACAAGAAAATAATAAACATTTAAAATAATATAATGTTGTTATAGATCGTATGTGATTTTAACTTTGTTATAACAGTTTTGAATAAAAGGTTTTAAACAAAATGATTTTATTAAAAAAAGAATAAAACTATTTTGCTACAGAATAAATAATATTTCTTTATAATTAGAAGAATTAAAACATTTACTTAATGAATACAAAACATCTTTATAAAGAATAAAATAAAATATTTTATAATTAAAGTTGTTAAATATATCTGAATAACAAAATTTAAAAAAATAAAGTCAAACAACATCATAATATTATACAGTGTAACAAAGTTAAAAAAAAAGATTGAAACATCATTTAAATATTTGATAGCTACTTATCTCTTTTTTATGATGACCACTATAATAGAAGTAATTCTTTGTATTTATAATCAACAAAGAACTATTTTTTTAGTTGTTACAAAATTCATCATTTTCTGATTTTTATTATGAATGTAACTAAATATATGTTAATTTAATACGAGTACAGAAGTTAGACAAAATGTTCGAGCATCGCATAATTGTGCTCAAAATTTTCAAGAGGATGCAACAATAATTTGAACTCCGCTACCAATCCCAAGGACATGTCATTATTGTAGCGCACGTCTATTTCACTATGAGACGTTCGAGATGTGCTGTAATGGGAAAAAGTCTCTCTTTTCCGAGTAAATGCTCCTCAGGAATTGCTTGAAATCTTCTTGGACCCCTCTGCAGAAGGAAGCCATTTTAGAAAACATATTCATTGATACAATCATATATTTTCCTTCACTTCGTGTGGTGTGCACAGAGACGAACAACTGGATATAACAGGTCGTGGTATATATACATTTCGTGCTCAAGGCTCAATATATCACAGTATAGGGGAATTTCATCCGGATCAGGGTACTCGGCCATAATTTTTGCAACTGTACATATATAATACTGACCACGAATTGCAGAATAGGATGCTGGAGAACCCACAACTACATGAAACATTGGTTTTTAAGTTACAACAGTTGCTACACCGGTATAATCCTTTTCTCCATGTGTTTCGCCAGCTTGCACAATGGTCAGATGACATGAGTGTAGTTTGGTCATTAGAGAGCGACCTGCTAATCAGCCACAATATAGTCTTCCAACTGCGTCGCAGGTAGCAGCTATAATTGTTGGTGATGACGTTGAAACAATGATTCGTGGGCGAGATATTAAGGTGCAAACTCATGCTGGTAGCCTACGAAGAATTTAGGAATTTGTTGGCTATTACGATCCACTACAATATCCTCTTCTTTTTTCATTTGGAACTCATAGATGGGATATCAATACCCGAAGTCAAAGTGGCGACAAAGTATCATGCCGAACATATAATAGCTATATGCTCCAGGTACAAATTCTCATTTCCTACACAGTATAGACTTCAATAAAATTCTGCTAAAAAATTGTTCAATGTATATAATCTTTTTTGCAAATTCTTAAAAATTTGTAGATCCGCCCCGATGATCATTCCACCGTATTGCAAGCAGGGCGACTACTACAACAATATGTTGTTGATAACTATGTGAAAATTGAAACCGGAAAGTTAAGATGGGTTCGAACTAGACAGAAGAAATTACGGGCTGAATTATACCAAGGCTTACAAGATGCTTTGCACACAGGAGAAACCAATGCAGGTAAATATTGTTGCATCTAATTGCTACTTCGTAAATCATTAAGAATTACCCAAAATAATTATTAAAACTAATAATATTTCTCTATATATTTGTCTTCAGAAAATGTTGGAAGAAAAAGAACAATATTACCATCGTCGTTCATTGGTAGCCGTCACGACATGACCCAACGATATGAAGATGGAATGGCGATTATTCTTAAAGAGGGCAAGCCAGATATTTTTCTCACAATGACATGCAATCCATCTTGGACTGAAATAACTTCAGAACTCAACCCAGTTCAAACTCCACAAGATCGTCCAGATCTAACAACAAGAATTTTTCAAGCCAAAATTGAACAGCTGAAAGAGGATGTAATTACTAAGGGTGTCTTGGGAAAGGTAAAAAGATATATTTATGTCACTGAGTTTCAAAAAAGAGGGTTGCCACATGTACATATGTTGCTAATCTTAGAAAATAATGACAAGTTAATTGACCCGGAGCATTATAATAGTTTGGTACGTGCAGAGATACCATCTAAAGTAGTAGAACCACACCTACATTATGCAGTGCTAAAACATATGATTCATGATCCTTGCGGAACACTTGATCAATCTTTGCCCTGTATGAAAAATGGCCAATGTAAACGCAACTACTCAAAAAAGTTCGCAGCAGAAACACGAAGAGGTGACGACTCATATCCGCAATATAGGCGACGATTCGACACTCCAGTACCGAATAACCAAAATTTCACAGTTGACAATAGATGGGTAATTCCGTACAACCCTTGGCTACTACTAAAGTATGATTGCCATATTAATGTTGAGATATGTAGTAGCATAAAGAGTATAAAGTATCTCTACAAATATTGCTACAAGGTCCAGACCGGGTTGCAATGGAAGTTCACAATGGTTCTAATGTTGACGAGATCCAACAGTTTGTTGATGCAAAATGGATCGCTGCTCCAGAGGCATGTTGGAGAATATTTAAATTTAACCTTTTACCGAATGTATCCATCAGTGGAAAGGTTACAAATTCATTTGCCAAATCAACATCAAGTGAGCTTCTATGATCACCAAATCATTCCTGAAATACTTAATGATGATTATTTCTCTAGAACAATACTCACTGAGTTCTTTGCCCTAAATCGTGAGGAGGACCAACAATCTAGGCATCTTCTGTACAGGAAAATTCCAGAGTATTACACTTGGCACAACAAGAAAAAGGAATGGCGTCGGCGCAAGACACAGAGAAGATCCATCGGTCGAATTTATACTGTATCACCTTCAGAAGGAGAAAAATTCTATTTGCGTATTCTGTTATCTAATGTCAGAGGACCAATCAGTTGGGATGACTTGCTAATAGTGAATGGGGTCTAATATTCATCCTTCAAGCAATCTTCTCAACACCGATGATTGTTAGAGAGTGACAGTAGCATCCATGCGTGTTTGGTTGAGACTTCTGTTTTACGATTGCTATGTGCTTTACAAAGGTTGTTTGCAACCATCTTAATATTTTGTGAGCCTACCGATGTAAGAAGCTTATGGGATGAATTTTTTTCATATATGGTGGATGATTATCCGTCAGCCAGCACCACAACAGCCTTAGTGTTCACAAATCGGCTACTCAGGGATATAAATGATATACTCCTTCAGCACAGAAAACAGATTACACAATACGATTTGCCAGCTCTAACTCATGAAAATGACAATGACAACTCGATACCCAGAGTTATCCAAGAAGAACTGTTTGTCGAAGTACCCCGGGAAGACCTGTGCTCCATAGCAAGATTGAACAATGACCAATCTAAAGCTTTCAAGTGCATTATGAATACAATTGATCGAAGAGAAAGTGGAGTGTTCTTTGTTGATGGGTCAGGAGGATCAGGCAAAATATTTCTTTACAGAGCTATAATTACAGAATTGAGAAATAAGGGTCATATTATCTTGGTAACTGCATCATCAGGAATAGCCGCAACATTATTGCCTGGGGGTCGAACAGCTCATTCTAGGTTTAAGATCCCAATTAATGCAGAACCATCATCCATTTGCAACATAAGCAAACAATCAGATCTTGCAAAGCTGATTAGACAAACAACGACAATCATTTGGGATGAAGCACCTATGGCAAATAAAGAATCGGTGCAATCATTAGACCGCACTCTGAGAGATATATTAGCAAACGATATGCCATTTGGAGGAAAAGTGATGGTGATGGAAGGAGATTTCCGCCAAGTACTGCCTGTGGTACCGAAAGGTAGTAAGTCACAAATGATTTCAGCTTCTATAGTTAAGTCTCATTTATGGGCTTCCACTAAAATTCTCCATTTGCGACAAAATATGCGATCTTCTAATGATCATGTTTTTGCTGAGTATCTTATGCGTATTGGTGATGGAATTGAGCCCACCATACATGAAGACTTTGTACGGATACAAGCAAATATGGAAATTCCATGGGAGGGTGAAACATCGTTACACAAGTTAATAGAAGAAATATTTCCAAACTTACAATCTCATGGGTGGGACGCTTCTTACATGGTAGAAAGGGCAATATTGACGCCAAAAAATCATGATGTGCAACAGCTTAATGATATAATTATCAACCAGTTTCCAGGAGAAGAATGAAATTTAGTCTCATTTGATGAGGTAGAAGGTGACGCTAATAATTTATATCAACAAGAATACCTTAACTCAGTTTCTACAGGCGGGTTGCCACCTCATGTGTTGAAGGTAAAAAGAGGTGCACCTTTGATGTTATTGAGAAACATAGACCCTAAGGCCGGCTTATGCAATGGTACGAGGCTACTATGTCGTGGAACTTTTCAAAACATGTTAGACGTAGAAATTTTAACGGGTCATCACTGTGGAAGAAGAGCTTTCTTGCCTCAGATAAAACACAAAACAACAGAAAATTCAGGACTGCCTTTTATACTTATCCGAAAGCAATTTCCTGTAAGGTTGAGTTTTGCAATAACAATAAACAAATCACAAGGATAGACCATTCCTAAAGTAGGGATCTATCTCCCTAAACATGTATTTAGCCATGACCAATTATATGTTGCTCTGTCTCGAAGTATTTCTCAGTCAACTACAAAAATTTTAGTCAAAGAAGGAAAAATAGATGGAACAAGTGGAGAATTTACCAGAAATGTAGTTTTCAAAGAAATATTGTTACCATCACCACAGGTAATTTATGTTCTTAGTAAATGTGTGTAGTTACTTCTTAATACAATTCAGTCTACATATAATTTTAATCTTCAAATCTTTTTCATTGATATAGATATCTTTGTATACAAACTTCAATTTATTGAGGACTAACGACTTATATTTTTTTAATAGACAATTTGATTTCAAAGGAGCTCATCAATATATGCCAGGAGATAAAGACAATGAACTTGAACATTTGTTTTACGCAACAGGTACGTACTAATTATCATTAACTAAGACATATACTAAAAATATATTAACAAATATCAATTACAGGAAGAAGGATTCCAAAATCTCTGGAGTGCATGGAAAGATGAGCAAGCAATTGCATCAATCAAACCAATAGACAATAAAGTAATTTTTTAAATTAATCACTGTCAAAATTGCATTCAATATACATACTTCTATTTCTATGTTTCTAATCATAATCATATGTTATCTAATAGGTTCATTCCCTTCAAATTTATTCTATTGGTTGGGGAGGAACGGTTAAAACAGACAAGACCCAATTCTGGAAGATGATAAAAAAGGAAATACTGCTCCAACAACATACAAGGTAACGCAATCATCATAATCAGAATGTTATTGATATGCCTATTATCTATCCCCATCTATGTTCTTCTTTTACTAATAAAAAATGAAGGGAAAAAGTATATGCCTAAAATATTAAAAGGTTACTCTGAGATTGTAACGGTGATTATGTTTCCCATGTTGAATAAAGTTACAAAAAATAATTTTAAACTAATGAACGGAAATTAAACATTTTTCTTTTTCCAGCAACAAACTCATAGGAGCGAAACCAACTGATGTTAGTAAAGAACAACATTGCAGGTACCTATCATTAGATTAAGAAATCGCACAAAATAGAGATAATATCGGATACTTATAGATTTGAATGCTTTACAGAGGATTTAACGACTTCTTTTGTTGTGCATGTGTAGAAAATCCAACCTCAAACAAGAAATTTCAATTTTGCAGGTTTTATATTTTTTATTGTTAACTTTTCGTTCAAATATAATGAAATTTGTATTGGCATATGGTATATTTTATTGATTTCTAAATTTTGTAGTTCTTCAAGGCTCAAGAATTTATTGATAAGGAGATGTATGAGGAATTGCTAAAGATTTTTTCTCGGTACAAATTCAAAAATTACTTTAGATTTATCTTAACGTTTTTACTTATAATTTGATCTATAATCACAAAAAAAGACAATTATTTTTCTTCTTTACATTTTTCTAGGCACAAGAAAGATTCTTCAAATACAGATCCGTACTTTGGCCTACCACTTAAAAAAAAGGTCCTTAAACAAAGGAAAAAAATATGACTTTTAAATATGGCTCATTTTTTTGTGAACAATCATATTTTTCTATTTATTTTTATGACTTTGAATTAGATAGAAGAAGATAAAATATTATTGTAATAATTATTTTATGAATTATGTTATTTGTAGATTTGTGGATAGTTAGGTGATGCATATGTTCATTATAAATGAATCATTTTTGTTGGGAATAAGTAGTATGACCACAATCTAAACAATCACGTGTCAAATAATTTGTTATTGTTATTATATTAAAATGTTAATATAATAACGTCTTTGATTAAATTTAGAGATTTATCATTGTGATAGTGATCATAATATTGAGAGATAAATCTTTTATAATTTAATCTAAATTGTTATTGGTCATAGGATTATTAAAAAGAGGACATTAATAATCCGGAAAGACCATTTTATATATATATATATATATATATATATATATATATATATATATATATATAATGGTCTTCATTGGATGAAGATTAATATATCTCATTTATTAAATTATATATATAGATGGTGCATATAGAGATATGACCATTGAACTGACTCACTTTGAGAGTTCCTAATGGTTATAATTACCGTATAATTATTTAATATGAATTTGGGTAAGTGCTTAACGTTCCATATCTACGCTTTTAATATTTTGTTCTTAATAGTTCATTGGTCTTTTCAGCTCAATTAAGCAGTGTATTATTTCATGTTGTGTCGTTCCTGAAGATGGTACGGAGAGAGGGGTGTGAGAAACAAAGTTTCTCAATAATTTATCTATATAGTATTATCGTATCCATCCCTAACCACTCTGAGCTTTAAAATAAAAATAATAATGATGCAATATTGTTTAATTATTATTTTTAAAAGTTTTTGTTAATCGAAGTGGTGTGACTTTTAGATGCTTCTTATTTATTTATGTTATGACACATGTGATTTATGACTAAATGCTTATAACGTTAAATCATATATAATGCAAACACATGGACCTTGATTTGGTTTCTCTTGAACTTCTCTTTACATGAAAAGAAAATAATTTTTTACTGACCAAAAAACTCTTATACAATGCATGAAATAGACTTTAACTTTTCTTAGGCATTTTTTTAACATTACTTTGATTTTGGAAGGTATTGATGAGCTCAAATCGGAATAAAAAGATGGAACTTCCATTCCTTTATCGAAGATTTTTATCCCAAAAGTTTGGCGATCACCTTCTCCTATCGAAAGATCATCTCGATCAATCACCTTTCCTTACCGAAGGATCATTCCCTCAGTTCTTTAATGCTCATAAGATGGTTATTATAATGCTTAATGTGTATGAAATAAAGAGACATTATATCATAACATGCAATACTAACATCTATATTAAAAAATATTTAAGATATGGCATATAAAAAAAGTAGTATAAAACTCCTACTTCGAGTGAGGTTTGTAGAAATCCTATATATATTTCAACGCAAATAGATACGATTTGTTAGCAAATAGAGACTTGTTTCATGATTAGACTTTGCGTATGTTTTGATGTAGGTATAAATTTTTGACTGAATAGAAAGAAAATTTCTATAGTCCATAGTTTGCATAGTTTAGAGAGGATATTTTCTCGAATAATATATGAGTGAAATTTGTGAATAGTTTGGCAAAGACTTTAGAGTGAGAGTAAGGAAGTGAGAAGAAATAATGATTTTTTTTTATAATGAAGTGGAGAAAGTATATGAATGACAATGTATAGAGATAACAGAAGAAAGAGAAGATAGGTTACCTAGAACGTTTTCTATAAAAAAAAAGGAGAATAGAATGAGAAAGAAATGACTCAAATAGCTCTTAGCTATATACAAATTGTGTTAGAAGAATCTAACTTGCGTTTAGGTGAAATCTCCAATCTGAATCGTCACTTTGTAAACCCCATAAAGTTTTCTATGTTTGGAATTTCAAAATAGTTATTAGATACAAATTTATAGAGAATTGAGTTAGTTTTAAAACGAATCTTAAACAAAGTTAATCGAATAACCATAACTTGAGATATTCACAAAATATTATTAGTATATCATGTTGGTTGGTTAGAGCACGATTTTTTACTATAAACGTGTAATAAATTTCTCTATCTAATTTAATTTAAATTTAATTTTGTACTGAATTTAAAAAATAAAGCTAATTTTCTTATCTTTTCATATAACTAAAAATCATTCAAATTCAATAAATATAAAATTAATTATGATTATATCTTAAAAGATTGTTTATTGTTAGTTAAAAATTCACTAAAACTAGTATTTTTATATTTTTAAATTTTAAATTAAATATGTTAATTTTTTAAGTACATTATTTTCTAATATTTTATTATAAAATTAAAATTTAAATTATTATAAATTTAATTAATTAAATAATACACCTAATTAAAAAACTGAGATATTACGTTAATGGCTCATTCACATTCACATTCACATTCACATTCTTGAAAGAATGAAAGTTGATGTTTCCGATCAAATTTAATAGTTTATTAATTTTCGTGATGCGATTATACTAAAAGAATTAACATATAGTATAATAATATATAATTCATCTCGAACTTTTCAAACAAATGTCGAATAAATATTGCCACATTAGTTTATTGGAAAAAAAGGATGGGTTTAACTATACTCAATTCTTTTAGAAAAGCTGCATTATGGTTTATGACTAATTTATTTGGGTAAACTATCAAAAATATATTTAAATAATTTTGTTGTTTAATAAAAATATATTTAAATTTTTTTATCAATAAAGATATATTTAAATAATTTAAAAACGTAACAAAAATATTAAATATTAAATATATATTTTTTAAAAAATAATATAAAAATTAATTTTTGATGAATTTTTTACAAATATATTTAAAAAAATAAAATATTATTATTCTTAAAATTTAGTAATATTTTACTAAGTATATATTTTTTATTTTTTTAAAATATCATTAGTTGTTGATAAAAAAATAAAAAATATATATTTAATAAAAAATCACTAAATTTTAAAAATAAAAAATTTTATTTTTTAATCATATTTTTAAAAAATCGTATCAAAATTTAATTTTTATATTAAATATTTTTCTTGTATTTTTAAATTATTTAATAATATTTTTATTGATAATAAAATTTAAAGATATTTTTATTAATAATAAAATTACTCAAATATATTTTTGGTGGTTTATCTAACTTATTTTTTCAGCTTTCTTTTATTTTGCAAATTTTGCAGCAGCGGTGGATATAATGGCATAATAGTGGTTGGTTGATATGATCGGGTCCCACGGGTGTTGTTGGAAAACTGAGATTACGAAAATACCCCTAAATGTATTTGGTCTGGGGTTGGTGAATGGTGACTTCACTCACTTGGGTGAGGCAACTCTATTCTATTTCAATACGTTTCTGCCTAATTTCAGTTTACCAAATTATTGATAGGGATTTTTTCTTAGTAAAATATTCATGGGCCGTTGAGTTTATTTTATATTTACGTGATTATTCTGAGTGATACAAACTTACCAACCCACATGCAATATTTGGTAGTCTCTAGTCTTGGTTCTTTTGGATTGGGTGGTGCCCCCACGTTATTCTTTGTTCTATACATTTGTATTTTCAGTGGAAGAGAAATATCAAGCAAGTGATTAAGCGAAATATTTATTTTCGTGATGGGCAAGTGGTACAAATGGTTAGGGTTTGGGAATTAATTGATGACTCTTTTATGGTTACGGGTTTAAATTCTCCGAAATTATTAAATTTTCATTTTGGTGATAATTTTGCCTGAAAATAGCTAAATGAGTGCTTCCTATTTTTATTACCTTTAAAAATAATGTTAAGAACTAATTTTCATTTAACTAATATAAATTATTTTTTAGTATTTTATTTATCTTAAATTTTAGATTCTAAATTATAAATGAAAATATAAAAAATTAATTTTTAATTAGCTAATACTAATTAATTTTAAAATTTAATATTTATAATTTAAGAAAAAAGATAAAAATTTTGAATCTAGAATTTAAAATAAATAAAACAATTAATTATCTATTATTATTTATCATAATTTTTTAATCTAAAAATTAAATTATACACCTAAATTTTAAAGTTAAGAATTAGTTTTTTATATTTTCTATAGATTTAATTTGGACTAACTTATGAATAGATAGAAATTTATCACAAGTAAAGCTCAATGTATATATACTTCTGATAGAGCACTTGAGCTATACTCAATAATTGGGAAGGTGCCACTTCACTTTTTTTTTGGTTGCATTTTGGGCTTTTTTCTTTAATGGAGAAAAAAAATTTAAATGTTAGTATCTAAGTTTATGGTTACTCTTTACTAAAAGTGAAGTGGCTGAAATGAGTTAAGATTGTGTTAGTGAAGTCTTATTTGAGAGAAAACACTAAACACTAGAGAGAAGAAAAGAAAGAAAATATTTTTGCACACACACAAAGTTGTTTTTGTAAATTGTTGGATCAAGTTCAAATTTAAATAGTATTCTATATACCTGGTTCTTCATTTTCATCGTTCAGCTCTTCAATATAAAGGTTTGAATAGTTGGAGATATTGGTCATGCACTAGCAGTTTTATTTTTGTGGTATTTTTATTTTTCTAGTTCTTGTTTTGTAAACTTTGATACTTGAATTGTTTGTCTTGTTGTAACGGCCTAGTTTAAGTAAGCACCTCGCCACGTCATCAGTTACTAACTAGCGACGAGTTCGTTTTCGAGTCACTACGACTAGGAATTTTGAAATTCTAATTTTCCCATTTTGACTCATTTCGATGATCCAAATTCGAATCCCAAGAGAATAAAAAATAATAATGTAATATTATTATATTAATTTATCTATTTTAGTTGAATCAGAGATAATTATGTTACTAGTGTCATTTATACTAGTAATTCACATATTTACTTTAGGAGTATAATTACTGTAACCTAATATATTTTATTTTTGGTAATTATTTGCTTAAAATATATTTTATTCACTAAGCCGGTGAGTAACTCACCTCGAAAAAAAATTCGGTCTCCTAATGTTGCCACCTCCTGCTTGCCATTCTTCTTTATGTTTGACTTTCAAAGTTATTTGTACCTTCTTTCTTTTTCCATACGCAACACTAAGTAGGAGAACGAGAAAGAAAAGGACTGAAGCTTTATAGTCAGTAAATTTTTGAGGCTCGGTTCTTTAGTTCTAAACTTTCAATAAAAATTTTAAATCGATTAAAGTATTCGTTTCTTCTTTCTCTTTACAATCATACTAGGTTCGTCAAGAAAGAAAAATGAACTAGACATTATTGACAAAAAGAAATCGGTTTTTGTGAACAAACACCAAAAAATAAGACTAAATTAATAATGAATTAATTTAGTATTTGATACTGCATTTATTTGACATTTGATAACTCCTAAAAAAAAGTCAAAGGCACTAGGCACCTCTCTTTGAAACCAAATGGGCGCTGGATAGCTACTCCAATGAAGATTTCATCATTGTCATCATGTAAAGATACTTTATTTTGACAATTGAATGATAAATTGTAGGACTTGATTTTCATATGTTATAAAAGTGTTACTTTTATTTAAAGTGTGGTCAAACAAATAAGTTACACTTTTTAAAAAAAGATCATCATTAAAAGATGTTTTTAGCATCTTTATATATATATTGTGGGAACTTTATTTATAATTTGTGAAAAATTTAAACTCCTACAAAATTCTTTTTCGCAATATAACTTACTATAACCACTACTACCACCACATTCTTCATCCTTATCATTATCACTTCTATCTTTACTATTTTTATTGTGTAACCATATTTTATCACCATCATTATCTTCTTTACTATCATCATCAATACAAATATTATCAATATTAATATTATCTTATTTCATTTCATATTCGATGCTATTTTTTTCCTTTGAAAGGTCTTCATTTTGCAATTTACTTTTTTTCCTGTGACATAATTTTCAGCCATGGTCCTTTTCCATTTAACCACCATATAATTTTCAGCCATGGTCCTTTTCCATTTAACCACCACAGTTTAAGGAAGTTTTTAAAAATAAACTTGTTAATAGTTTGTGGGAGTTTAAAACCCCCACAAATTACAAATAAAACTCTCACAAAACTAGTTTTTGTTACTATTTAATGGATTTTTAATAAAGGTTCGTATTGTTCTAAAAAAAAATGCCGAATACTGTCGGATTTAATGTTGGACGTTAACGTCGGGTTTACCGGCGAATTTATCGGCATATTTTATAATAAATTCGTCAGGCAAAAATGTTGCCGTCGGATTTGATTTTTAGACGGTAAATTCGCCGGTTATAATTGGAGAGAAAAGAGAAAAAATTGGTGTGAAGATTCCTATGGGATTTATTGATGGATAAATCCACCGGTAACCCAAATTAGTGTAATGTTGCAATTTAGTCACTCGCATAGCATTACCATCGAATTTATCCGCCGGTAAATCCCACAGTAATCTTGCCCTAAATTCAAATCACAAATCATCTCCTCCTCATTTTCGAATTACACTCTCTCTAACCTAGTACCCCCTCTCTCTCTCTTCCCCCAAACCATCTCCGACAGTCACATCCTCCGCCAGCATCAACCACCGTCAACAGCGTCCAAGACTGCTGGTGCACGAAATTGTGATCAATACTTTTCAAAACATAAACAATCCCTAGTAATGGCTCCAAAGAATTGGTGCTCAATACCATGGCATAAACACAACTTCGCACAACTAACCAGCAAGTGCACTGGGTCGTCCAAGTAATAAACCTTACGCGAGTAAGGGTCGATCCCACGGAGATTGGTGGTATGAAGCAAGATATGGTCATCTTGTAAATCTCAGTCAGGCAGACTCAAATGTATAATGGTGATGAACGAAAATAACATAAAAGATAAAGATAGGGATACTTATGTATATCATTGGTGTAAGAGCTTCAGACAAGCGTATGAAGATGCCTTCCCTTCCGTCTCTCTGCTTTCCTACTGTCTTCATCCAATCCTTCTTACTCCTTTCCATGGCAAGCTCGTGTAGGGTTTCACTGTTGTCAGCAGCTACCTCCCATCCGCGCAGTGAAAGCTAATGCACACACTCTGTCACAGTGCTGCCAATCACCGGTTTGGTTCCCTCCCTTACCGGAATAGAATAACTCTTTTGCGTCTGTCACTAACGCCCAGTAGGTTACAGGTTTGAAGCACGTCACAGTCATTCAATCATTGAATCCTACTCAGAATACCACAGACAAGGTTTAGACCTTCCGGATTCTCTTGAATGCCGCCATCAGGTCCTGCCTATACCACGAAGATTCCGAAGAATCCAAGAGATATTCACTAAGCCTCGGATACTTGTAGAACAAGAATGGTTGTCAGTCACCTTGTTCATAGGTGAGAATGATGATGAGTGTCAATCACCACCTTCATCAAGTTGAAGAACAAGTGATATCTTGGTAAAAGAACAAGCGGAATTGAATAGAAGAACAATAGTAATTGCATTAATACTCGAGGTACAGCAGAGCTCCACACCTTAATCTATGGTGTGTAGAAACTCCACCGTTGAAAATACATAAGAACAAGGTCTAGGCATGGCCGTGAGGCCAGCCTCCCAATGATCTAAGAACTAGATGTCCAAAGATTTCTAGATGTCAAATACAATAGTAAAAGGTCCTACTTATAGAAACTAGTAGCCTAAGGTGTACAAAGATGAGTAAATGACATAAAAATCCACTTCCGGGCCCACTTGGTGTGTGCTTGGGCTGAGCAATGAAGCATTTTTCGTGTAGAGACTCTTCCTGGCGTTTAACTCCAGCTTTTATGCCAGTTTGGGCGTTTAACTCCCGATTAGGTGCCAGTTCCGGCGTTTAACGCTGGGAATTCTAAGGGTGACTTTGAACGCCGGTTTGGGCCATCAAATCTTGGGCAAAGTATGGACTATTATATATTGCTGGAAAGCCCAGGATGTCTACTTTCCAATGCCGTTGAGAGCGCGCCAATTGGGCTTCTGTAGCTCCAGAAAATCCACTTCGAGTGCAGGGAGGTCAGAATCCAACAGCATCTGCAGTCCTTTTCAGTCTCTGAATCAGATTTTTGCTCAGAACCTTCAATTTCAGCCAGAAAATACCTGAAATCACAGAAAAACACACAAACTCATAGTAAAGTCCAGAAAAGTGAATTTTAACTAAAAACTAATAAAAATATAATAAAAACTAACTAGATCATACTAAAAACATACTAAAAACAATGCCAAAAAGTATACAAATTATCCGCTCATCACAACACCAAACTTAAATTGTTGCTTGTCCCCAAGCAACTGAAAATCAAATAAGATAAAAGAAGAGAATATACTATAGACTCCAAATTATCAATGAAACATAGCTCCAAATTAGATGAGCGGGACTAGTAGCTTTTTGCCTCCAAACAGTTTTGGCATCTCACTCTATCCTCTGAGGTTCAGAATGATTGGCTTCTTTAGGAACTCAGAATCCAGATAGTGTTATTGATTCTCCTAGTTAAGTATGATGATTCTTGAACACAGCTACTTATTGAGTCTTGGCCGTGGCCCAAAGCACTCTGTCTTCCAGTATTACCACCGGATACATACATGCCACAGACACATAATTGGGTGAACCTTTTCAGATTGTGACTCAGCTTTGCTAAAGTCCCCAATTAGAGGTGTCCAGGGTTCTTAAGCACACTCTTTTTGCCTTGGATCACAACTTTATTTCTTTCTTTTTCTTTCTTTTTCTCTTTCTCCCTTTTTTCATTTTTCTCCTTCTTTTTCTCCTTTTTTTTTTGTATTCACTGCTTTTTCTTGCTTCAAGAATCATTTTTATGATTTTTCAGATCCTCAGTAACATGTCTCCTTTTTCATCATTCTTTCAAGAGCCAACAACTTTAACATTCATGAACCACAAATTCAAAAGACATATGCACTGTTCAAGCATACATTCAGAAAACAAAAAGTATTGTCACCACATCAAACTAATTAAGCTAGTTTTAAAGATGAATTTGAAATCCTGTACTTCTTGTTCTTTGTGATAAAAACAGTTTTCATTTAAGAAAGGTGATGGATTCATATTCATAGCTTTAAGGCATAGACACTAAGACACTAATGATCATAAGACACAAACATGGATAAACATAAAGCATATTTTTCGAAAAACAGAAAAATAAAGAACAAGGAGATTAAAGAACGGGTCCACCTCAGTGATGGCGGCTTGTTCTTCCTCTTGAAGGTCTTATGGAGTGCTTGAGCTTCTTAATGTTTCTTCCTTGTCTTTGTTGCTCCTCTCTCATGATCCTTTGATCTTCTCCAATTTCATGGAGGAGGATGGCATGTTCTTGGTGCTCCACCCTTAGTTGTCCCATGTTAGAACTTAATTTTCCTAGGGAGGTGTTAATTTGCTCCCAGTAGTCTTGTGGAGGAAAGTGCATCCCTTGAGGTATCTCAGGGATCTCTTGATGAGAAGGGTCTCTTGTTTGCTCCATCTTCTTCTTAGTGATGGGCTTGAGGTCATGCCTTCTCAGTTGAACCGGCTTTGGATGCCATAAATGGTTATGGAAAAACAAAGAGCAATGCTTTTACCACACCAAACTTAAAAGGTTTGCTCGTCCTCGAGCAAAAGAAGAAAGAAGAGAGTAGAAGAAGAAGAAATGGAGGAGAGGGAGATGGCTTTGTGGTTCGGCCAAAAAGGGGGAGAAGTGGTGGTTTATGAAGGATGGATGTGAGTGGTGAAGAGAAAGAGATGTTGAGGTGATTGGTGAATGGGTGAAGAAGAAGAGAGAGAGTGGTGGGGATCCTGTGGGGTCCACAGATCCTGAGGTGTCAAGGAAAAGTCATCCCTGCACCAAATGGCATCAAAATCCACGTTTTGAGCCATTTCTGGCGTTAAACGCCGGGCTGGTGCCCATTCCTGGCGTTTAACGCCAGGTTGTAGCCCTTTTCTGGCGTTTAACGCCAGTCTGGTGCCCCTTTCTGGCGTTAAACGCCCAGAATGGTGCCAGACTGGGCGTTAAACGCCCAACTGCTAGGCTTACTGGCGTTTAAACGCCAGCAGCTTCTTCCTCCAGGGTGTGCTGTTTTTCTTCCTGTTTTTCATCCTGTTTTTGCTTTTTTCATTGTTTTTGTGACTTCTTATGATCATCAACCTACAAAAAAGATAAAATAACAAAAGAAAATAGTTAACTATAAAACATTGGGTTGCCTCCCAACAAGCGCTTCTTTAATGTCATTAGCTTGACAGAGGACTCTCATGGAGCCTCAGAAATACTCAGAACCGTGTTGGAACCTCCCAACACCAAACTTAGAGTTTGAATGTGGGGGTTCAACACCAAACTTAGAGTTTGGTTGTGGCCTCCCAACACCAAACTTAGAGTTTGACTGTGGGGGCTCTGCTTGGCTCTGTTTTGAGAGAAGCTCTTCATGCTTCCTCTCCATGATGATAGAGGGATGTCCTTGGGCCTTAAACACCAAGGATTCTTCATTCACTTGAATGATCAACTCTCCTCTATCAACATCAATCACAGTCTTTGCTGTGGCTAGGAAGGGTCTGCCAAGGATGATAGATTCATCCATGCACTTCCCAGTCTCTAGGACTATGAAGTCAGTAGGGATGTAATGGTCTTCAATCTTCACTAAAACATTCTCTACAAGTCCATGAGCTTGTTTTCTTGAATTGTCTGCCATCTCTAATGAGATTCTTGCAGCTTGCACCTCAAAGATCCCTAATTTCTCCATTACAGAGAGGGGCATGAGGTTTACACTTGACCCTAAGTCACACAAGGCCTTCTTGAAGGTCATGGTGCCTATGGTACAAGGTATAGAAAACTTCCCAGGATCCTGCCTCTTTTGAGGCAGTTTCTGCCTAGACAAGTCATCCAGTTCTTTGGTGAGCAAAGGTGGTTCATCCTCCCAAGTCTCATTTCCAAATAACTTGTCATTTAGCTTCATGATTGCTTCAAGGTATTTAGCAACTTGCTCTTCAGTGACATACTCATCCTCTTCAGAGGAAGAATACTCATCAGAGCTCATGAATGGCAGAGGTAAGTCCAATGGAATCTCTATGGTCTCATTTTGAGCCTCAGATTCCCATCGGAACCCAGAGGAGATTGTTACACGCCCACTGAGGTCTTCCTCAGTGGCGTCCTCCTCCTCTCTTTCCTCTCCACATTCGGCCATGGTTATGGCTTTGCACTCTCCTTTTGGATTTTCTTCTGTATTACTTGGGAGAGTACTAGGAGGGAGTTCAGTAATTTTCTTGCTCAGCTGTCCCACTTGTCCTTCCAAATTTCTGATGGAGGACCTTGTTTCATTCATGAAACTTTGGGTGGTTTCTCCATGCAGAATTATAGGTGTTTCCATAGGGTTCTCCTAGGTAATTCACCTCTTCCATGGAAGGGTTCTCAGGATCATAAGCTTCTTCTTTAGATGAAGCATCCTTAGTACTGCTTGGTGCATTTTGCATTCCAGACAGACTTTGAGAAATCAAATTGACTTGTTGAGTCAATATTTTATTCTGAGCCAAAATGGCATTCAGAGTATCAATCTCAAGAACTCCTTTCTTCTGACTTGTCCCATTGTTCACAGGATTCCTTTCAGAAGTGTACATGAATTGGTTATTTGCAACCATTTCAATTAGCTCTTGACTGTGTCACAGATTTGCAAGAACTCAGCTAAAAACTGATGAGGATCTTCCATTGGAAGTCCATGGAACTTGCAATTCTGTTGCATTAGAAAAACTAATTGAGGCTTTAGCTCAAAGTTGTTTGCTCCAATGGCAGGGATAGAGATGCTTCTCCCATAGAAATCAGGAGTAGGTGCAGTAAAGTCACCCAGCACCTTCCTTGCATTGTTGGCATTGTTGTTGTTTTCGGCTGCCATGTGTTCTTCTTCTTTGAAGAATTCGGTCAGGTCCTTTAAAGAGAGTTGTGCTTTAGCTTCTCTTAGCTTTCGCTTCAAGGTCCTTTCAGGTTCAGGGTCAGCTTCAACAAAAATGCCTTTGTCTTTGTTCCTGCTCATATGAAGAAGAAGAGAACAAGAAAATATGGAATCCTCTATGTCACAGTATAGAGATTCCTTGAGGTGTCAGAGGAAGAAGAGGAATAGAAGACAGAAGTAGAAAATTCGAACTTATCAAAGAAGATGGAGTTCGAATTTTGCATTAAGGGATAGTGTTAGTCCAAAAGTAGAAGGATGTGAGAAGAAGGGAAGTAATTTTCGAAAATTCAAGTAAAAGATTTGAAAACATTTTGAAAAACACTAATTGATTCTCAAAAACTAAGAATAGAAAAAGAATCAAGTGATTTTTGAAAAAGATTTGAAATTAGAAATCAAAAAGATATGATTGAAAACTTATTTGAAAAAGATGTGATTGAAAAATTATGGTTTTAAAAAGATATGATTGAAAAGATATGATTTGAAAACAGTTTTAAAAGATATGATTTGAAAACAATTTTAAAAAGATTTGATTTTAAAAATTAATGACTTGCCTAACAAGAAAAGATATGATTCAAACATAAAACCTTCCTCAAGGCAAAAATGTTCAATCAAATCATTAATTGTTAGTAAGTATCTTTGAAAAAGGAAAGAAATTGATTTTGAAAACATTTGATTGAAAAGATATGATTTGAAAAAGATTTGATTTTGAAAAACTTTGAAAACTTAAAAAAAATTGATTTTGAAAACAAAATCTTCCCCTAGCACCATCCTGGCGTTAAACGCCCAGAATGTGCACATTCTGGCGTTTAACGCCCAAACTACTACCCTTTTGGGCGTTAAACGCCCAGCCAGGCACCCTGGCTGGCGTTTAAACGCCAGTCTGTCTTCTTCACTGGGCATTTTTGAATGCCCAGCTTTTTCTGTGTGATTCCTCTGCAGTATGTTCTGAATCTTCAATTCTCTGTATTATTGACTTGGAAAGACACAAATTAAAAATATTTTTGGATTTTTAATAATGAGGAATAATCAAAATGCAATTAAAATCAAATAACAATGCATGCAAGACACCAAACTTAGCAGTTTGTACACTACTGACACTAACAAAATGAGAATGCATATGAGAAACAACAAAACACTCAAGTCAATAGAATTCAAAGATCAAAACAAGAAAATCATCAAGAACAACTTGAAGATTAATTAAGACACATGCAAAAAAATTCGAAAAATGCAAGAAGAACAGAAACATGCAATTGACACCAAACTTAAGATGAGACTCTAGACTCAAACAAGAAATATTTTTGGATTTTATGATTTTGTAATTTTTTGTGCTTTTTCGAAAATTAAGTGAAAAGGAAAATAAAGGTATCAAAATTCTTAATGAGAATTCCAGGAATCATGCAATGTTAGTCTAAAGCTTTAGTCTAAAGGAATTAGACATGGCCGGCAAAGCTTCAGCAGGACATTGCATTCAAGAGCTAAATTGATGAGAATCAATCAGCTTTGGTGATGATAAGAACATCACCTTGAAACACTAGAATTCATTCTTAAGAACTCTGAAGAAAAATACCTAATCTAAGCAACAAGATGAACCGTCAGTTGTCCATACACAAGAACAATCCCCGGCAACGGCGCCAAAAACTTGGTGCACGAAATTGTGATCAATACTTTTCAAAACATAAACAATCCCTAGTAATGGCTCCAAAGAATTGGTGCTCAATACCATGGCATAAACACAACTTCGCACAACTAACCAGCAAGTGCACTGGGTCGTCCAAGTAATAAACCTTACGCGAGTAAGGGTCGATCCCACGGAGATTGGTGGTATGAAGCAAGCTATGGTCATCTTGTAAATCTCAGTCAGGCAGACTCAAATGTATAATGGTGATGAACGAAAATAACATAAAAGATAAAGATAGGGATACTTATGTATATCATTGGTGTAAGAGCTTCAGACAAGCGTATGAAGATGCCTTCCCTTCCGTCTCTCTGCTTTCCTACTGTCTTCATCCAATCCTTCTTACTCCTTTCCATGGCAAGCTCGTGTAGGGTTTCACTGTTGTCAGCAGCTACCTCCCATCCGCGCAGTGAAAGCTAATGCACACACTCTGTCACAGTGCTGCCAATCACCGGTTTGGTTCCCTCCCCTACCGGAATAGAATAACTCTTTTGCGTCTGTCACTAACGCCCAGTAGGTTACAGGTTTGAAGCACGTCACAGTCATTCAATCATTGAATCCTACTCAGAATACCACAGACAAGGTTTAGACCTTCCGGATTCTCTTGAATGCCGCCATCAGGTCCTGCCTATACCACGAAGATTCCGAAGAATCCAAGAGATATTCACTAAGCCTCGGATACTTGTAGAACAAGAATGGTTGTCAGTCACCTTGTTCATAGGTGAGAATGATGATGAGTGTCAATCACCACCTTCATCAAGTTGAAGAACAAGTGATATCTTGGTAAAAGAACAAGCGGAATTGAATAGAAGAACAATAGTAATTGCATTAATACTCGAGGTACAGCAGAGCTCCACACCTTAATCTATGGTGTGTAGAAACTCCACCGTTGAAAATACATAAGAACAAGGTCTAGGCATGGCCGTGAGGCCAGCCTCCCAATGATCTAAGAACTAGATGTCCAAAGATTTCTAGATGTCAAATACAATAGTAAAAGGTCCTACTTATAGAAACTAGTAGCCTAAGGTGTACAAAGATGAGTAAATGACATAAAAATCCACTTCCGGGCCCACTTGGTGTGTGCTTGGGCTGAGCAATGAAGCATTTTTCGTGTAGAGACTCTTCCTGGCGTTTAACTCCAGCTTTTATGCCAGTTTGGGCGTTTAACTCCCGATTAGGTGCCAGTTCCGGCGTTTAACGCTGGGAATTCTGAGGGTGACTTTGAACGCCGGTTTGGGCCATCAAATCTTAGGCAAAGTATGGACTATTATATATTGCTGGAAAGCCCAGGATGTCTACTTTCCAATGCCGTTGAGAGCGCGCCAATTGGGCTTCTGTAGCTCCAGAAAATCCACTTCGAGTGCAGGGAGGTCAGAATCCAACAGCATCTGCAGTCCTTTTCAGTCTCTGAATCAGATTTTTGCTCAGAACCTTCAATTTCAGCCAGAAAATACCTGAAATCACAGAAAAACACACAAACTCATAGTAAAGTCCAGAAAAGTAAATTTTAACTAAAAACTAATAAAAATATAATAAAAACTAACTAGATCATACTAAAAACATACTAAAAACAATGCCAAAAAGTATACAAATTATCCGCTCATCAACTGCGTGGACTCGGTTGGTGCTCTTTGCGTCGCATTGGTCACTCTATCGCCGCTATTTTCGCCTCTCTGCCACTGTTGTCGCTGCCGCTATTGCCGTTGCTTCTCCTTATGTCACCGGAGCTGCTCCTTCTTCTCTCCAGGTAGGTTGTTCTCCTTCCTCTTCCTATTATTTTTTTGCATATTATTTGAAAAAACCCTATTAGCTTATTGTTGTTGTGTGTTGCATCGATTTCTTCGATTGTGTCAGATCTGGTATTGTTTATGAGTAATTTATCATTCCTACATGCTGATGCATTATCTCGAGTTTTGTACATTTGTTCGATAGAGTTTTTTTTATGCAGTCATTGTGCGAGTGGAAACAAATGGAAAATGATGTTTGGATTTGATGCATTTAATTTTTGGTTTTCTTTAGCTTCTTATGATGGATAGGACCAACCCTTATTTTACAATTTTGATGAATGAGTTTTTTTTAAATTATTTAGGGTTGTATTCATTAAGGAGTGAAATTGATCTCGAGTATGTTTTATATTTTAGTTTCGATGGGTACATTTTACGATGTATTGTGATAGAGAGGATTGCTCCTTTTATATTGATTGTTGGTGAATTTTATGCATGCAGCAGTAATAAGCATGTTGCAGTTTATTTATATTGCTTAAAAGACCGATTTAGATTTTGTTTTTCCTAAACTGAGCGATTTTTTTGCTTTTTTTGTAGGTTTTATGTAGCTTGAGTATAGTTAGTTTATATTTTGATAGACGATGATAATAGATACTGAAAAAATATTTGCTCCTTCGTCAAGGGAGTGAGCCCAACGCCTTTATAATAAGGTAATGTGCTCTTTCTCTCACCATTAACATTGTGGGCTTGATTACTGAGTAGGGTTTTATTTCTCTGAATCTTTTATCATCTACCAAGAAATATGTGTCATGAATCTGGTTACTTATATTTAGCTTAATTGTGTTATCTATAACAATATATAATGGCAATACATAGATTTGGTGTCAATTTTTTTTCCAATATTACCCTTTTTAATTAACTTCTCCACTTAACGTCAGCTATTCAATCTAAAAAAAACTTCCACCAATTTCTCTCACTTAATATTCACGTTATTAGAGCAACTTTGTACTTTCCATCCACATTGTCCTCTTCCTTATTCCATTCTTTTATTTCAGGTCCTCATCTACTTTTATTACCTCTTTTTCATCTGAATCCCGCTAGGGAGACAATGAAAAATCTCTACAATTTCTACAATGGGATGGTTGTTTAGCCCAATATAAGTTAAAAATGAAAATCAACCCATATTTTACCCTAATTTTAAAAATCCCATTTAGTTTTATTATGAGGATAACCATCCAATCCCTAATTCAACTTTTCCCCAATTCTTTATTTGTGCACCAACGACAACTCTCCCACCCCACCCTGGACGACCTCCCCTGACCATCCCACCACAGTGGCGCTGAGCAACCTTGCACCTCCATAAGCACTGACCATACCTGCACTCCTCACCCTCCCTCACGTGCCTCATCTGTCGAAGGCAGCAGCCAGTTCGGTCGCCCCCTGCTTTCCATCACGGGTCTCTCATGACATTCGCAAAAGGGCATCATCGTTGATCAAGTTACTAAAGCCTAGGTCGCGGCTCGCCTCAGCATCAGTATTGAGGCCGGTGTTTGCTTCCTGCATCCACCACTGTAGCATCTCAACCCAATGAAGCCGTGAACGTTGAACGGGTCGACCTCTTTGCTGTTACGACCCCCAAACACCTTTCATCGTCGACCATCTACCGTAAGTTAATGGATTAGTTTCTCAATGTGATGATAACTGTTTCACTTGCTACTAGTTGTACATGTATTGAATCTTACAAAGGTGTTTGATTGTACATAGTGAAGAACTCTGTTATTGCAATTTCACTAGATTGGAACGGGTAGAACAAGTTGTTGTTATAGATGGTTGCAATAATTTTTATCTTAGCACGGGAAGTTTTGGCAAAAGTTTGGTTTAAATAGCGTAGTAGTTTTTGCTCGATGTGTGGACTTTTGTATGTGGTGCATGAAATTGACTCCGTAATATTTGCACAAATAGACTGGCAAGTGCACCGGATCGTCCAAGTAATACCTCAGGTGAGTGAAGGTCGATCCCACAGAGATTGTTGGTTTGAACAAGCAATGGCTGTCTTGCAAGTCTTTGTTAGGTGATAGAAAGTATAGTTTGTCACGAAAAATGCATAAAACAGAATAAAGATAGAATTACTTAATTGGTGTGAAATTAATGATAAGAGTGAGGCTTCAGAGATACTTCTTCCTTCCAGATCAACTTTTCTCACTGTCTATTCCAACTTCTGATTGATTCATTCCATGGCAGGCTGTAAATGACTAACGCCGGGTCAACAGTCATTAATCTTCTCTGCTTCAGATCAAACGCCAGGTCAGCAGTCATCCAATCTAAACGAGGGTGAAGCTCTAGCAATCCATTTCCTTGGTGATCCTACACAAAGCGCCACAGATAAGGTCGGATCTTCCGGATCAAAAAACGCTGCTCCAATGATTCTAGCCTATTCCACAAAGGCCCTAATCACCCTGTACCTCAGCTGTACTGATGTCTCCAAGTACCCAACGAAGTCGTAGATTAGCTGTCTAAGAGATGTATAATCAAGCTTGTGGTTTAGTACTATCCTGTCAAGGACTTGCAAGAACCCATGTGAAATAGGGATGGTGGTCAAGTTACACTCTCAATTCATTCAGATGAAGAACGAAGATACATCTTAGAATCAAATCAAACATGGATTGAAATAGAATAGTGATATTATTAATCCATAAGAATCAGCAGAGCTTCTAACCTTAACCTAGGAGGTTAGTGACTCATACCGTAGAGAAAATTATAATGAAAGGTTTGAATGGGCAAATATCTCTAACAAGGGTGATCTTAGTTCTATATATACTAGTCTAGCAACTAAAAATTACAGAAAATAAGATAAACTAGTCCTGTAGTGAGAAAATCCACTTTCTGGGCCCACTTTGTGCGTGTTTGGGCTGAGCTTGAGTGAAGCCACTGTTGGTACTCCCTCTGAGGCATTGGACGCCAGCTTTGGACTCCTGAATGGGCGTTGGATGCCATCTGCTCCCTTTTGGGCGTTGGATGCTAGGAATAGGGTTGGTGGCTGGCGTTGAACGCCAGTTTTAGGCCTTCATTTCCAAAGCAAAATATATACTATTATATATTTCTGGAAAGCCCTGGATGTTAGCTTTCTATAGCCATTGAAAGCGCGCCATATGGACTACTTTAGCTCCAGAAATGCCAGTTTGAGTGCATGGAGGTCAGAATCTGACAGCATTTGCAGTCCTTTCTTTGTCTCTGAATCAGACTTTGCCAAAACTCCTCAATTTCGACAAAAAATACCTGAAATCATCATAAAATACAACAACTTAAAGTAGAATCCAAAAATATGAATTTTTCACTCAAACCTATGAAAATGTAATAAAACTTTAACAAAACATAATAAAAACTATATGAAAATGATGCCAAAAAGCATATAAAATATCTGCACATCAGAAAACTAAACTTAAACTGTTGCTTGTCCCCAAGCAACTAAAAACAAAGTAGGATTAAAAAGAAGAGAAGGGTACAATAAATCTCAGAGTTTTCAATGAAGCTCAATTTCAATTAGATGAGCGGGACTAGTGGCTATTTACTTCTGAATAGTTTTGGCATCTCACTATCCTTTGAAGCTCAGAATGATTGTCATCTTTAGGAGTTTATAATCCAAATGATATTATTGACTTTCCTAGTTCAGTTCTTTTTGATTCTTGAACACAACTTCTTTTGAGTTTTGACCGTGACCCTAAGCGCTTTGTTTTCCAGTATTACCACCGGATACATAAACGCCACACACACTTAACTGGGTGAACATAATTGGATTGAGATTCAGCTTTGCTAGAATCCCCAGTGATGCACGAAAACTTGTATCGCTACAAATTTTCCTCGGCAAGTATACCGAAGTGTCATCAAGTAAAAACTCACAATAGAGTGAGGTCGAATCCCACATGGATTGATTGGTTGAGAAACTTTAATTAGAGGAGTGTTCTAGTTGAGCTAAGTAGAAAATTAAATGGCGGGAAAAGTAAATGACAAGAACTATAAATGGCTGAAAGTAAATGGCAGAAATTAAAATATAAAAAGTAAATTGCAGGAAATTAAATGGGGATTGGGTTAATGAGCATCAAAGTAAATAGCAGAAATTAAAGAGAATGGGTAAGATCAGAAGTGAGGAGGTTCATTGGGCATAGAAGATGTTGTATTCTCCGGATCAAGTTCATTTTCATCTCTTCCTCAATCAATGAATTCATTGACTTTCTTGGCAATCTTAAGTGATTGAATCCCAATGTCTTGGCAATCCAATCTCTCTAAGCTTGAACAATTGCCCAACGTCTTGATTTAATTGCTCATGGGAAGAGATGAAGTTTGGTTACTAATTACACCACACACCTTTATAGATCAAAGTATTGGTAGGATTACATGTCACAATATCCATCCAACCCCAACCTAATCCAGCATGAGAAAGCATTTCTAGCATGGTTTCCTCATTCTTCTCTCAAGGTTAAGAGGAAATCCAAATATGAACAGCTTCTCTGTCGAGACAACTGTTCAATTGAATTAACATCGAAAGTTTTCTAGCAAAATCAAGAGAAAAGAGAGAAGAAGAAGATGAAAACTATTATTGATCCATTGAATTAAACAGGGCTCCATAACCCAATGAAAAGGGGTTTAGTTGTTCATAGCTCTGGGAATAGAAAGCAAAAATGAAAAGTGCTTTGTAAAGTAAACTGAATTGTAGAGAGAGAGTAAATGTACAGAGTGTTTATAATTTTGGATCCCCCAGATCCCAATCTCCCTTTCCTAGTTCAAAACTATCCCTATATATACTACTTCTCTAATCTTCAGTCAGTTCTGCAAGTCTTGGATCTGGGCCTTTGATCTTTAGTTGAAGCGGTTACAGTCACAATGGGCTTAGTTCAACTTGTTGACAAAAGTTGAGTCAGGTATTATTCGCGTTAGTCAAGGCGTTAGCGGGGTTAACGTTTAGTATATGTCCTGGTTCGAAGACGTTAGTGACGCTAACTTTATCACTAATGTCCTAACCCTCTTGAGCTATGTTAACCCCAATGTTAGTGCCACTAACGTGACCACTAACTCAGCCTTTTCTAACTTTCGATAGCGTTATTGGTGTTAACTTTGCCACTAACGCTACAATCCATCCTTCTCCCATGTTAATCGTCTACGTTAGTGGTGCTAACGTGGCCATTAACGTGGGCATACCATGACACGAAGATGTTAGTGACACTAACTTTGTCACTAACATTACAAAACTCCTTCCCTTCTACGTTAGTGCCTACGTTAGTGGCACTAACGTGGCCATATTAGCCATCTCCAATATTAGTGACAAAGTTAGTGTTACTAACGTTGGCTCCTCTTTGCAATCCACGTTAATGCCCGCGTTAGTGGCGTTAACGTTGCCACTAATGTGGGTCATCTTAGCTCTTTCCAATGTTAGTGACAAAGTTAGTGTCACTAACATTGGCGACTCTTTTTGCTCCACATTAACTCCCACGTTAATTAGTGGCATTAACATGACTCTTAACATGGGTGTCCATGGCCTTTTTAATGTTAGTGGTGTTAACTTCACCACTAACGTTGGAGCTTCCCTTTTCTTCCATGTTAGTGCCCACGTTAGTGGAACTACTGTGGCAACTAACGTGGGTTAAGTTGGCCTTCGAAGACGTTAGTGGTGTTAACTTCACCACTAATGTTGCAAGCTTGCTTCCTTTCCACATTAATGACCACGTTAGTGGCACTAACGTGGCTTTTCTCTGCTTTATTTGGCTTGTAATCAAGCAAACAAAGTGCATCAAAGCTTTGTTCTAGATCATGAGATTATGCATCATCTAATTTGCCATTCAATTCATACATTATTCTCATGAAATCATGTGAAATTCACCATATTTGCTTGAATCAAGATGTAAGTGCATATTCACCCAAAAGCTTGCTTATTACCTAAGAAAATGCATGAAATTGCCTAAATCATGTAAAGAAAAGGCTAGTGAAACTAGCCAAGATGCCCTGGCATCACAACACCAAACTTAAATCTTGCTTGTCCTCAAGCAAGTGCTAAAGCGTAAAAAGGAATGAATAAATATACAAGATAAACAAGTCTTTATTTATGACATTCAATCCTTGGTTCATGGGGTTTCATGCGTAGCAATTTAGGTTCATGTTCTTGATGGTTTCTAGGCTCTAACATGCCCTTGAACACTCACTTGGTTGCCTTCTTTGAGACTCTTATTCATTGATCCCTTTTTAGCTTTGCTTAATTTTCCTTTTTTCTCTTAGAGAATTATTACTTTCTTAGGCTAGGTGCTCTGTGTTGAGGCAACTCTTTATGATAAGCTTTCAGCCAACACTCCCAAACCAGTTGGTTCAAGGTGCTAGGTGTTGAAGCAAGGACTTACTCCCTCAAGTCTCTCCTCCACACATACACATACACACCACAGGCATATGGTTTGTTGTTTTCTTTCCTGAGACCTTGGTGTCCAGTACCTCTTTGGGTCACTAAATGTTTTGTGGCAAGGTTGCTTTTGATAGTGGACTTTCAGCTGATAATCCTGGGTTAGTTAACCCAAGTTATCAAGTGATGAAGCACTCCTAAGAACTTACTCATCCAAGCAGATCCTTGTACGCAAACACCAGAGACACATGCCTCAAAGTTCAAACTATTTCTTGCTCTTTTCTTTCTTTTTCAATCTTTTTCTCTTTGGGGTCTTGTTATTTAGCTAGTCTCATAGGATGCACTTCAAGCAAATAGTTCAAGAAACATATTTGGCCTTCTACCTTATTGATGAACCAACTTAGCTAATCAATTACCACCACAGACATAGGGACTTTATTCTATAACCTTGGACTCCACTCTTGTTTTTCATAACATTCTATTTTTATTGTACTCAAGAAACAAGCATACAATTGTAGCCTTGGTGCAGTGGTCTAAGCAACTAGCTAGCAAAATATAAACTAGAAAAATGAAACTCAAAGCCATAATTGAAATTCCTAAGCTACAATGGAAGCATATTCTATTTCATACATGATTTTCCTTATTTAAAGCTTTAAAGAAAGAACTCCACCACCTTTTACTCGTTGGCATGTTTTCCTTTCTTACTTCCTTTCTCATCTTGGTTTCCTTCCTCGTTGCTTGCATCTCCTCTATCTTTGTGTTTTCCGGTCAAGTTTTTCCAGAAGCCAGCATTCTCCATCTTCTTTTTCAATGTTTCCTTTTGATGTTTTACTCTCCCCTTTTCCTACACTTTTAGATCCTTGTAGACTGCATCATATCTTGGGATAGTTGGGTGCAAATTATGCATATGCCCAGCCACATAATTCAGCTTGTGATACACGAAAATTTGTCTAACAACAAATTTCCTACCGGCAAGTGCACCGAATTGTCGTCAAGTAAAAACTCACTATAGAGTGAGGTCGAATCCCACAGGAATTGGTTGGTTGATCAATGTTAATTGGAGAATTGTTCTAGTTGAACGAAATTAGAATTTAATTAGGAATTGCAGAATGTAAATTCGCGGGAAACTTAAAGTGAAAGAAATGTAAATAACCGAAGTAAATGACTGAATCTAAATGGTAGAAAGTAAATTGCAGGGAATCAAAATATAAAAACTTAGATTGCAAGAAATTAAAAGGGAATGGGGATTGTTAAACATCAAAGTAAGTTACAAAAATAAAAGAATGGGTAAGATCAGAGAGGGAAAAGCTCATTGGGGTCAGGAGATGTGATAATCCTCCGGATCAAATTCATTTTCGTCTCTTCCTCAATCAATTCATTCATTGATCTCCTTGACAATCTTAAGTGATTAGATCCCAATTCCTTGGAAATCTAATCTCTCTAAGTATGAACAATTGCTCAATTCCTTGATTTAAGTGCTCATGGGAAGAGATGAAGTATGGTCACTGATTATACCACACATATTCATAGATCAAAGTGTTGGTAGGATTACATGTCATGATATCCATCCAAACCCCAATCTAATCCAATGTGAGAAAGTAATTCTAGCATGATCTCCTCATTCCTTTTCCAAGGTTCAGAGGAGATCCAATTATGAATGGCTTCTTTTCCAAGATAACTATCCAATTGGATGAAGAGCGAAAGCTTTCTAGTAAAATCAAGAAAAAAGAAAGAAGAAGAAGAATGAAAACTAATATTGATCCATTGAATTACACAGAGCTCCCTAACCCAACAAAGGAGGGTTTAGTTCATCATAGCTCAATTCAAATTACAAGAAATGAGAAAGAAAAAATGCAAAAAGCAGAGAAGAGAAGTACATAGTGGAATTTCCCAATTGGGTTTCTCACTGTCCAACCCCCCCAAATTGCTTAAACTGTAAGCTATTTATACACTTTCTTCAATTGTTCTTCAAGTCATCTAGATTGGGATTTCAGCCTTTGTTGAAGTTAATTGGATTTGCACCATATGTTTGTTGAGAAGAGAGAGGTGCCAATTGTGCAATTCTGATATCAACGATTGAGTCCACATTTTTGGGCAAACATTGAGTCAAATGTCCTTTTAGATGAAATGGGTTCTGGGTGTTGCAATCAACATTTGACTCAACGTTGGGGTACCAACGTTCGCCAATCCATGCGTGCGCGTGGCATATGCGTACGCGTGGATGGCACATTTTACATCTTCATGCGTTTGCGCTGCCTATACGTGTGCATGTTGGGACTAGAATGCACATCCACGCGTGCGTGTCACTTACACGTGCGCTTGGATGCAAAATACCTAATTCCAATTTTTGAAAGCTTTTCGAAGATGTTGGACCCAAAATTTGAGTGGCAACGCTCCCTCCAACGTTGATTTATCCACGCGTGCGCGTCACCTATGCGTGCGCGTGGATCGCCAAGAATCACGCTCACGCGTACGCGTAGCATACGCGTGTGCGTGGTTGCGCCTTTTCAAAATCAAGATTTGGAGCTCATATCGTGGATGTTGGCATCAACGTTGGACTGGCAACGTTCCCTCCAACGTTGGCCTATCCACACGTGCGCGCCACCTACACGTGCACGTAGATTGTCAAAATTCACTACCCACGCGTGCGCATATGGTATGCGTACGCGTCGCCACAATTTTTCCAAATTTTCAGAAAGCACATTATATCACAAACGTTGGGGTTAACGTAGGCTTGCCAATGTTCCCTCCAACGTGAGTATCAGAATTATGTAGCAAATTCCCCTGTTTCCTTTCTCTTAATGTTTGAGGCAACGTTGGTGGTCCAACTTGGGCCACCAACGTTGCTTCTCCTCCTTCTTTCCATGGCCTTTCTTCAACTTCCTTCCTTGCTTTTCTTTACCTATCATCAACCAATACATGCATCAAAGCCTTGCTAAAGTCATGAAAAATTGCATCATTTTTAGCACGCAAGTAATTATGGCCAAAATCTCATGAAAATGCATCAAATTAACCATGTTTGAATGATTCATGGTATACATGAACATTTAACCCAAATGATTGCTTATATCTCAAGAAAGTGCATAAAACTACAAAGAACAAAATAAAAAGGCTAGTGAAACTAGCCTAAGATGCCTTGGCATCACAACACCAAACTTAAATCTTGCTTGTCCCCAACCAAGCTCTGAATTATGAGAAGAATGAATGAAACAGATGGTAATACATGTCCATATCCGCAATTAATTGAAATTGATTCATGGGGTTTTATGCAGAGAGTTGTTGCAGCTCACTTTTATTGATTCTTAGGTGAGAATTGTCCCTTTAAACATCAACTAACATGCTGCATTGACTTCTTATTATTCACTCATCCTTGGTAATTGCATTTCTTTGTTTTTTTCTTTTTCTGTGAACTTATTCTCCATTATAGCTCAGTGTCATGTTTTTGAGGCAACTCTTTAAGATAGGCTTTCAGTCAACACTCCCGAACCACTTGCTAAGAGTCATAGACAGCAGCTACGTTCACACTAAAGAGAGGTATTCTTACCCTTTTATTAGTTATTAGTGAGCTAGCTACACAACCAGACATACATACCACCACTCAATCTTTATTTTATTCCTTGCCAAATGGAACTATTTCACTTCTGTTTAAATATATTCTTTTTTATTTAATTTTAAGAACAAGGGGACAAGACATACATTCAAACAGGTTGCAATTAAACTAAACACTTAGACTAGAACACTTATTTGAAAATTAAAGAAAGCAGAACTAATATTATCCTAACATAGGTAGATTACTCAACAAGGGTACATTTAGACTTCCGATGTAAAACATTTCAAAGCAAGAGAAGTTAAGTGACAATACAACCTTTTGGTGTCTTCTTGTTTCTTCCTTGCCATCATCATTCATAGCTTTTGCATCCTTCTTTGTCTCCTTGGATGATGGTTCATAGTTTTTCCAAGAGATTGATTGAATTCCTGCAAAATGATTGGAAGTTGCTTGTTCCCTAAGCACTTGAAAAATAGTTAGCATGCATGTATGCTTGTGAATTTCTGAACTCAAGTTGGTGTGTGAACACCAAACTTAGTTCCTTGCCTAATGCAGCAGATTGAATACATGTAGAATACCTCACGTGCTTTTATTAAGAAAACAACTATGAACTAAAAATTGAGCAACTGTTAAGTAGTTTCCTGATTGGTTGGAACTAGTGACTAGTCATGCTAAGGGTTACAATGTGTTCTTAATGAAATCCTTGGTGGAAAACCAAACTTAGAATTACACATTCACCCCTAAATTACTTTGGTGTGCAACACTAAACTTACCTTCTTGCAATATAGAGAATCTACTTAACTCTTTATTGAAACAACTATGAAAAGAAAACTACCTCTGGTTGGGTTGCCTTCCAACAAGTGCTCTTTTATTGTCATTAGTTTGACATTCTATTTATGAATTTCTTCCTCTTCTTCCAGTTTGTTAAGAGGAATGACCTCAAGTGGAGAAAGGAGCCAGTTAATGCCCCTTGTTGTGAGTGCCTCTTTCTAGCAAGTTTTCTTTTGTGATTGGCTTGAGTGAACTTGCTTGTTGGATCAATAGTTGGATTGTTCTTTGACTTTCTCTTTTTCTTGAATATGATCCTTTGTTTCTTGGTCACAATCCTCTTTTTGGTGCTTGTATTTACGTCCTTCACATCTTTGATCTCAAGACTTGGGTGTTGTTGGATAGTTGGAACATCCTCTTCATCAAGAGCTTCTTGAATTGGCGGTTCAATGAACTCACCCTTCATGCAACTCTCTGTTTCATGGGAGTGTAGACTCCCTTGATTGGCTTCCTCCCTTTCTTTTACATGATGTTACATTGAGTCCTCTGGGAGTGAGTTTGCATGTTCCTTTGTCATCCTTAGTAGCCTCTGTGGGTATGGAGCTCTAGGCTTATATACTCTCACAACCTCCTCCTTCTTCATAGGAATCTCACTTGGTAAGGTTTTCTCTTTTTCTTGTTCGTCTGATTCCTCCCTTGTACCCACAATCTGGTCTTCATCCTCCTTGCTAAGCTCTCCTTCACTTCCTGAACCGGTGATATTGGATTCATTCCTTAGCCAAGGAAAGAGATCGGTTACTTCTCCAACAAAGGGCTGTGCTAATTGTCTCATTTTTTTTTCATGCTCCCTTTTTGCTATTTTCTCTTCTTCATTTATCTTTATCATTTTTTCAAGGAGGAGTTATATCCTATCAAATCTATCTTCTTTTCTCTTTTTTTTTTTTGAGTTCTTCAAGGAGGAGTTTCATCCTAGCAAGTCTATCTAAAGGAGGTTGTGTAGGTTGTGATGGTTGGTTGGGGTTGGCTTGTGAATAGATATGGTTGTTTTGTGGTTGTATGTTCTGAAAGTGGTATGACTCTTGTGGGTAATGGAATGAGCTTTGTGGATGGTGAAATGAATTGTATAGATTTGGGATGGAATTTTGTGTTGAGGCATACTCAAGTGATGAAGAATTTAGACATGTAAAATTATGAGGTGAGGATGAATAATTGAAAGGTGATGGCTCTTGATGAAGGGGGTATGAATAAGTGAAATCTCTTTGATTTTGATCCTCCCAGCCACAACTTGAGTAGTGATCAATTTCACCAAAATATGGACTATCTCGTGGCTCTGGAAAATACCCCATTTCAGCTTCTTGATGATTGATGAGCGGATAATTTATACGCTTTTTGGCATTGTTTTTAGGTAGTTTTTAGTAAGTTTAGGCTACTTTTAGGGATGTTTTCATTAGTTTTTATGTTAAATTCACATTTCTGGACTTTACTATGAGTTTGTGTGTTTTTCTGTGATTTCAGGTAATTTCTGGCTGAAATTGAGGGACTTGAGCAAAACTCTGAAAAAGGCTGATAAAAGGACTGCTGATGCTGTTGGAATCTGACCTCCCGGCACTCGAAATGGATTTTCTGGAGCTACAGAACTCCAAATGGCGCTCTCTCAACGGCGTTGGAAAGTAGACATCCAGGGCTTTCCAGCAATATATAATAGTCCATACTTTATTCGGAAATTGACGACGTAACTTGGCGTTGAACGCCAAGTTCATGCTGCTGTCTGGAGTTAAACGCCAGAAAAACGTCATGATCCGGAGTTGAACGCCCAAAACACGTCATAACTCGGAGTTCAACTCCAAGAGAAGCCTCAGCTCGTGGATTGATCAAGCTCAGCCCAAACATACACCAAGTGGGCCCCGGAAGTGGATTTATGCATCAATTACTTACTCATGTAAACCCTAGGAGCTAGTTTATTATAAATAGAACATTTAACTAATGTATTTGACATCTTGGGACGCATAGTTCTCAGATCATGGGGGCTGGCCATCCGGCCATGCCTGAACCTTTTACTTATGTATTTTCAATGGTGGAGTTTCTGCACACCATAGATTAAGGGTGTGGAGCTCTGCTGTACCTCAAGTATTAATGCAATTCTATTTTCTTTCATTCAATTCTCTCTTGTTCTTATTCCAAGATATTCATTCGTACCCAAGAACATGATGAATGTGATGATTATATGACCCTCATTATCATTCTCACTTATGAACGCGCGTGATTGACAACCACCTTCGTTCTACATGCAACCGAGCTTGAATGTGTATCTCTTAGATTCCCCAACAGAATCTTCGTGGTATAAGCTAGATAGATGGCGGAATTTATGAGGATCCGGAAAGTCTCACCTTGTCTGTGGTATTCCGAGTAGGATCCTGGGAATCCGGAAAGTCTAACCTTGTTTGTGGTATTCCGAGTAGGATTCCGGTAATGAATGACTGTGACGTGCTTCAGACTTGCAAGTGCTGGGCGTGATGACAAACGCAAAAGAATCAAGGGATTCTATTCCAGTAGGCGCGGGAACCAACCAGTGATTAGCCGTGCTGTGACAGAGCGCGTGAGCGTAGTTTTCATTGCGAGGATGGGATGTAGCCTTCGGCCAGGTGATGCCTCCAGACGATTAGCCATGCGAGTGACAGCCGCAGAGGACCATTTTCCCGAGAGGATTGAAAGTAGCCATCGTCGAACGGTGAACCCCTATACACAGCTTGCCATGGAAAGGAATAAGAAGGATTGAGTTGAAGCAGTAGGAGAGCAGGCGTCCTTGAGCCATACAGTATCTCCATATGCTTATCTGAAATTCCCACCAATGAATCTGCATAAGTATTCTATCCCTTTTATTATTTCTTCTTTTTATATAATTTTCGAAACCATAAACAATTTTTAATCTGCCTAACTAAGATTTACAAGGTGACCATAGCTTGCTTCATACCAACAATCTCTGTGGGATCGACCCTTACTCGCGTAAGGTTTATTACTTGGACGACCCAGTACACTTGCTGGTTAGTTGAACGGAGTTGTGAAAACAACCGATGCCATAATAATAATTTCATACAAATACAAAGAACATGGATCACAATTTCGTCCACCAAGTTTTTGGCGCCGTTGCCGGGGATTGTTCGAGTATGGACAACTGACGGTTCATCTTGTTGCTCAGATTAGGTAATTTTCTTTTCAAAAAATCTTTTTCAAAATTTTTCTTTTATTTTTCGTTTTTCTAAACTTTATTTTCGAAAAAAATTAATAAAAATTCAAAAAAAATTCATAAAATCATAAAAATCAAAAATATTTTGTGTTTCTTGTTTAAGCCTTGAGTCAAATTTTAAGTTTGGTGTCAATTGCATGCTTTTAAAATTTTTCTTGCATTTTTCGAAAATCCCATGCATCCATAGTGTTCTTCATGATCTTCAAGTTGTTCTTGATAAGTCTTCTTGTTTGATCTTGATATTTTCTTGTTTTGTGTCTTTTCTTGTTTTTCATGTGCATCTTTGCGTTCATATTTTCCAAGCATTAAAAATTTCTAAGTTTGGTGTCTTGCATATTTTCTTTGCATCAAAAATTTTTTTTTTCAAAAATATGTTCTTGATGTTCATCATGATCTTCAAAGTGTTCTTGGTGTTCATCTTGACATTCATAGCATTCTTGCATGCATTCATTGTTTTGATCTAAAAATTTCATGCATTGAGTATTTTTGTTGTTTTTCTCTCTCATAATTAAAAATTCAAAAATAAAAAAAAAACTATCTTTTCCTTATTTCCCTCCAAATTTTCGAAATTTTGGGTTGACTTGGTCAAAAATTTTCAAAATTTGTTGTTTCTTACAAGTCAAGTCAAAATTTCAAATTTTAAAAATCTTATCTTTTCAAAATCTTTTTCAAAAATCATATCTTTTTCATTTTTTCTATTTTTCGAAAATTTCAAAAACATTTTTCAAATTATTTTCAAAATCTTTTCCTTATCTTTACATCATATTTTCGAAAATTCACTAATAATTAATGTGATTGGTTCAAAAATTTGAAGTTTGTTACTTTCTTGTTAAGAAAGGTTCAATCTTTAAGTTCTAGAATCTTATCTTGTAGTTTCTTGTTAGTGAAGTAAATAATTTCAAAATTTTTGAATTAAATCTTTTTATCTTTTATTTGATATTTTTCAAAAATTTTATCTTTTTCAAAATTTGAATTCAAAATATCTTATCTAACTTGCCATCTTCTTATCTTTTTCAATTTTGACTTCAAATCTTTTTCAATCAACTAACTAACTTTTTGTTTGTTTCTTATCTTTTTCAAAACCACCTAACTACTTTTCCCTCTCTAATTTTCGAAAATATCTCACCCCTTTTTCAAACATTCTTTTTAATTAATTAATTGTTTCATGTTTTAATTTTAATTACCTTTTACTTCTAATTTTCGAAAATTACTAACTTCTTTTTAATTTTTTTTCGAAATTTCCCTCCTCTTTTCTTCTTCTATTTAATTATTTAATTACTAACACTTCTCTTCACCTCTCTTCATCCAAAAAAAAAAAAACCGAATCTCCTTCTTCATTCTTCTACCACTTTCTTCTTCCACTAACATAAAGGAATCTCTATACTGTGACATAGAGGATTCCTCTTCTTTTCTTGTTTTCTTCTCTTTCATATGAGCAGGAACAAGGATAAAGGCACTCTTGTTGAAATTGATCCAGAACCTGAAAGGACTCTGAAGAGAAAATTAAGAGAAGCTAAATTACAACAATCCAGAAACAACCTTTCAGAAATTTTTGAACAAGAGAAGGAGATGGCAGCCGAAAATAATAATAATGCAAGGAGAATGCTTGGTGACTTCACAAAGCCAACGTCCAAGTTTGATGGAAGAAGCATCTCCATTCCTGCCATTGGAGCCAACAACAACTTTGAGCTGAAACCTCAGCTAGTTGCCTTGATGCAACAAAACTGCAAGTTTTATGGACTTCCATCAGAAGATCCTTATCAGTTTTTAACTGAGTTCTTGCAGATCTGTGAGACTGTAAAGACGAATGGAGTTGATCCTGAAGTCTACAGACTCATGCTTTTTCCTTTTGCTGTAAGAGACAGAGCTAGAGTATGGTTGGATTCACAACCCAAGGATAGCCTGGACTCATGGGATAAGCTGGTCACTGCCTTCTTGGATAAATTCTTTCCTCCTCAAAAGCTGAGCAAGCTGAGAGTGGATGTTCAAACCTTCAAACAAAAAGATGGTGAATCCCTCTATGAAGCTTGGGAAAGATACAAGCAGCTGACCAAAAGATGTCCATCTGACATGTTCTCAGAATGGACCATATTAGATATATTCTATTATGGTCTCTCTGAATTTTCGAAAATGTCATTGGACCATTCTGCAGGTGGATCTATTCACCTGAAGAAAATGCCTGAAGAGGCTCAAGAACTCATTGACATGGTTGTAAACAACCAATTCATGTACACTTCTGAGAGGAATTCCGTGAATAATGGGATACCTCAGAAGAAAGGAGTTCTTGAAATTGATACTCTGAATGCCATATTGGCTCAGAACAAAGTGTTGACTCAACAGGTCAACATGATCTTTCAAAATCTGAATGGATTGCAACATGCATCCAACAGTACTAGAGAGGCAGCTTCTGAAGAAGCTTATGATCCTGAGAACCCTGCCATGGCAGAGGTTAATTACATGGGTGAACCTTATGGAAACACCTATAACTCATCATGGAGAAATCATCCAAATTTCTCATGGAAGGATCAACAAAAACCTCAACAAGGTTTTAACAATGGTGGACGCAACAGGCTGGGCAATAGCAAGCCATATCCATCATCTTCTCAGCAACAAACAGAGAATTCTGAACAAAATACTTCTAATCTAGCCAAATATAGTCTCTGATCTGTCAAAGGCCACTTTCAGTTTCATGAGTGAAACAAGATCCTCCATTAGAAATCTGGAGGCACAAGTGGGCCAGCTGAGTAAGAAAGTCATTGAAACTCCTCCCAGTACTCTCCCAAGCAATACAGAAGAGAATCCAAAAGGAGAGTGCAAGGCCATTGACATAGTCAATATGGCCGAATGCACAAGGGAGGAGGGGGACGAAAATCCTAGTGAGGAAGACCTCCTGGGACGTCCCTCAAGCAAGAAGGAGTTTCCTATTAAGGATCCAAAGGAATCTAAGGCTCATACAGAGACCATAGAGATTCCATTGAATCTCCTTCTGCCATTCATGAGCTCTGAAGACTATTCATCCTCTGAAGAGGATGAAGATGTAACTGGAGAGCAAGTTGCTCAATACTTAGGAGCTATCATGAAGCTGAATGCCAAGTTATTTGGTAATGAGACTTGGGGAAGTGAACCTCCATTGCTCATTAATGAACTGGATACTTGGATTCAGAAAATTCTACCTCAAAAGAAACAAGATCCTGGCAAGTTCTTAATACCCTGTACCATAGGCACCATGATCTTTAAAAAGGCTCTGTGTGATCTGGGGTCAGGGATAAATCTAATGCCACTCTCTGTAATGGAGAAGTTGGGGATCATTGAGGTACAACATGCCTTGTTCTCATTACAACTGGCAGACAAGTCATTGAGACAAGCTTATGGAATAGTAGAGGACGTGTTAGTAAAGGTTGAAGGCCTTTACATCCCTGCTGATTTCATAATCTTAGACACTAGGAAGGAAGAGGATGATTGCATCATCCTTGGAAGACCTTTCCTAGCCACAGCAGGAGCTGTGATAGATGTCAACAGAGGAGAATTAGTCCTTCAATTGAATGGGGAGTACCTTGTGTTTAAGGCACAAGGCCATCCCTCTGTGACAGAAGAGAGTAAGCATGAAGAGCTTCTCTCAGTTCAGAGTCAAGAAGAGCCCTCACAGTCAAATTCTAACTTTGGTGTTGTGAGGCCACAACCAAACTCTAAGTTTGGTGTTAAGATCCCATATCCAAACTCTATGTTTGGTGTGGACAACTATACAACATTGACCTGATCACCTTGTGGCTCCATGAGAGCCACTGTCAAGCTATTGACATTAAAGAAGCGCTTGTTGGGAGGCAACCCAATTTTATATATCTAATTTTATTTTATTCTATTTTATTGTTATTTTATGTTTTATTAGGTACATGATCATGAGGAGTCACGAAAAAATCATGAAAATTAAAAACAGAATCAAAAACAGCAGAAGAAAAAAATTTTCACCCTGGAGGACGCACAGGCTGGCGTTCAACGCCAGTAAGGTACATCTGGCTGGCGTTCAACGCCAGAACAGAGCACCATTCTGGTGCTGAACGCCAGAAACAAGCAACATCCTGGCGCTGAACGCCAGGAATGTGCCCAGAGAAGAAAAACTGGCGCTGAACGCCAGTAACAAGCATGAAACTGGCGTTCAATGCCAGAAACATGTTACATATGGGCGTTTAAATGCCAGAATGATGCACGAAGGCATTTTACATGCCTATTTGGTGCAGGGATGGAATTCCTTGACACCTCAGGATCTGTGGACCCTACAGGATCACCTCAGGATCTGTGGACCCCACAGGATCCCCACCTAACATATTCCCACCTTACCTTTTAATCCTAATCACACTCTCCTAATCCAAAATCACTCTTCCCCATGTCACACTTCCCAACACCTTTCACCAATCACCTCAATTCCTCTTCCCAATTACCCCATTCACCACTCACATCCACCCACTCTTCCCCATAAACCCCACCTACCTTCAAAAATTCAAACCAATTTCCCTCCCATTCCCACCCAAATGGCCGAACATTCCTCCCCCCTTTCCCTATAAATACCCTTCCATTATACTTCATTTTCACACAACACAACCCCTTCTTCTTCACCTAAAGCCGAACCTACCTCTCTCCCTCTCTACCATATTTTCTTCTTCTTCTTCTTCTCTTCTTTCTTTTATTGCTCGAGGGCGAGCAATATTTTAAGTTTGGTGTGGTAAAAGCATAAGCTTTTTTTTGTTTTTCCATTACCAATGGCACCTAAGGCCGGAGTATCCTCTAGAAAAGGAAAAGGGAAGGCAAAAGCTTCCGCCTCCGAGTCATGGGAGATAGATAGATTCATCTCTAAGAGCCATCAAGACCACTTCTATGATGTTGTGGCAAAGAAGAAAGTGATCCCTGAGGTCCCTTTCAAGCTCAAGAAAAATGAGTATCCGGAGATCCGACATGAAGTCCGAAGAAGAGGTTGGGAAGTCTTAACCAACCCCATGCAACAAGTCGGAATCTTAATGGTTCAAGAGTTCTATACCAATGCATGGATCACTAGGAACCATGATCAAGGTATGAACCCGAGTCCAAAGAATTATCTCACAATGGTTAGGGGGAAATACTTGGATTTCAGTCCGGAAAATGTAAGGTTGGCATTCCACTTGCCTATGATGCAAGGTGATGAACGCCCCTACACTAGAAGGGTCAACTTTGATCAAAGGTTGGACCAAGTCCTTATGGACATTTGTGTGGAAGGAGCTCAATGGAAGAGAGACTCCAAAGGCAAGCCAGTCCAACTAAGAAGACTGGACCTCAAGCCTATAGCTAGAAGATGGTTGGAGTTTATTCAACGCTCCATCATTCCTACTAGCAACCGATCTGAAGTCACTGTGGATCGGGCCATCATGATTCATGGCATCATGATTGGAGAGGAAGTAGAAGTTCATGAGGTCATCTCCAATGAAATCTACAAAATAGCCGACAAGCCCTCACCTATGGCACGGCTAGCTTTTCCTCACCTTATTTGTCATCTATGTTACTCAGCTGGGGTTATCATAGAAGGAGATGTCTCCATTGAAGAAGACAAGCCCATCACCAAGAAAAGGATGGAGCAAGCAAGAGAAGCTCCTCACGGTTTTCAAGAGGTGCATGAGGAAGTTCATCATCAAGAAATCCCTGAGATGTCTCAAGGGATGCACTTTCCTCCAAACAACTATTGGGAGCAACTCAACACATCTTTAGAAGGTTTGAGTCACAATGTGGAACAATTAAGGGTGGAACATCATGAGCACTCCATCATTCTCCAAGAAATAAGAGAAGATCAAAGAACAATGAGGGAGGAGCAACAAAGGCAAGGAAGGGACATAGAAGAGCTAAAGAACATCATTGGTCCTTCAAGAAGAAGACGCCACTAGAGGTGGATTCATTCCTTGTTCTTTATTTCTTTCTGTTTTCGGTTTTTAGTATTGTGTTATCTATGTTTTTGTGTCTTTATTTCATGATCATTAGTATGTAGTAACTATGTCTTAAAGCTATGAATAAAATCCATTAATCCTTCACCTCTCTTAAAAGAAAAATGTTTTAATTCAAAAGAACAAGAAGTACATGAATTTCGAATTTATCCTTGAATTTAATTTAATTATATTGATGTGGTGACAATACTTTTTGTTTTCTGAATGAATGCTTGAACAGTGCATATGTCTTTTGATCTTGTTGTTTATGAATGTTAAAATTGTTGGCTCTTGAAAGAATGATGAACAAAGAGAAATGTTATTGATGATCTGAAAAATCATGAAATTGATTCTTGAAGCAAGAAAAAGCAGTGAAAAAAAAAAAGAGAAGGAGCAGTAGAAAAAGCCAATAGCCCTTAAAACCAAAAGGCAAGGGTAAAAAGGATCCAAGGCTTTGAGCATCAATGGATAGGAGGGCCCAAGGAAATAAAATCCAGGCCTAAGCGGCTAAATCAAGCTGTCCCTAACCATGTGCTTGTGTCATGAAGGTCCAAGTGAAAAGCTTGAGACTGAGTGGTTAAAGTCGTGATCCAAAGCAAAAGAGTGTGCTTAAGAGCTCTGGACACCACTAACTGGGGACTCTAGCAAAGCTGAGTCAAAATCTGAAAAGGTTCACCCAGTTATGTGTCTGTGGCATTTATGTATCCGGTGGTAATACTGGAAAACAAAGTGCTTAGGGCCACGGCCAAGACTCATAAGTAGCTGTGTTCAAGAATCAACATACTTAACTAGGAGAATCAATAACACTATCCGAAATTCTAAGTTCCTAGAGAAGCCAATCATTCTAAACTTCAAAGGAAAAAGTGAGATGCCAAAACTGTTCAGAAGCAAAAAGCTACAAGTCCCGCTCATCTAATTATAATTAATATTCATTGATATTCTGGAATTTATAGTATATTCTCTTCTTTTTATCCTATTTGATTTTCAGTTGCTTGGGGACAAGCAACAATTTTATGTTTGGTGTTGTGATGAGCGGATAATTTATACGCTTTTTGGCATTGTTTTTAGGTAGTTTTTAGTAAGTTTAGGCTACTTTTAGGGATGTTTTCATTAGTTTTTATGTTAAATTCACATTTCTGGACTTTACTATGAGTTTGTGTGTTTTTCTGTGATTTCAGGTAATTTCTGGCTGAAATTGAGGGACTTGAGCAAAACTCTGAAAAAGGCTGACAAAAGGACTGCTGATGCTGTTGGAATCTGACCTCCCTACACTCGAAATGGATTTTCTGGAGCTACAGAACTCCAAATGGCGCGCTCTCAACGGCGTTGGAAAGTAGACATCCAGGGCTTTCCAGCAATATATAATAGTCCATACTTTATTCGGAAATTGACGACGTAACTTGGCGTTGAACGCCAAGTTCATGCTGCTGTCTGGAGTTAAACGCCAGAAAAACGTCATGATCCGGAGTTGAACGCCCAAAACACGTCATAACTCGGAGTTCAACTCCAAGAGAAGCCTCAGCTCGTTGATTGATCAAGCTCAGCCTAAACATACACCAAGTGGGCCCCGGAAGTGGATTTATGCATCAATTACTTACTCATGTAAACCCTAGGAGCTAGTTTATTATAAATAGAACATTTAACTAATGTATTTGACATCTTGGGACGCATAGTTCTCAGATCATGAGGGCTGGCCATCCGGCCATGCCTGAACCTTTTACTTATGTATTTTCAACGGTGGAGTTTCTGCACACCATAGATTAAGGGTGTGGAGCTCTGCTGTACCTCAAGTATTAATGCAATTCTATTTTCTTTCATTCAATTCTCTCTTGTTCTTATTCCAAGATATTCATTCGTACCCAAGAACATGATGAATGTGATGATTATATGACCCTCATTATCATTCTCACTTATGAACGCGCGTGATTGACAACCACCTTCGTTCTACATGCAACCGAGCTTGAATGTGTATCTCTTAGATTCCCCAACAGAATCTTCGTGGTATAAGCTAGATAGATGGCGGCATTTATGAGGATCCGGAAAGTCTCACCTTGTCTGTGGTATTCCGAGTAGGATCCTGGGAATCCGGAAAGTCTAACCTTGTCTGTGGTATTCCGAGTAGGATTCCGGTAATGAATGACTGCGACGTGCTTCAGACTTGCAAGTGCTGGGCGTGATGACAAACGCAAAAGAATCAAGGGATTCTATTCCAGTAGGCGCGGGAACCAACCAGTGATTAGCCATGCTGTGACAGAGCGTGTGAGCGTAGTTTTTACTGCGAGGATGGGATGTAGCCTTCGGCCAGGTGATGCCTTCAGACGATTAGCCATGCGAGTGACAGCCGCAGAGGACCATTTTCCCGAGAGGATTGAAAGTAGCCATCGTCGAACGGTGAACCCCTATACACAGCTTGCCATGGAAAGGAATAAGAAGGATTGAGTTGAAGCAGTAGGAGAGCAGGCGTCCTTGAGCCATACAGTATCTCCATATGCTTATCTGAAATTCCCACCAATGAATCTGCATAAGTATTCTATCCCTTTTATTATTTCTTCTTTTTATATAATTTTCGAAACCATAAACAATTTTTAATCTGCCTAACTAAGATTTACAAGGTGACCATAGCTTGCTTCATACCAACAATCTCTGTGGGATCGACCCTTACTCGCGTAAGGTTTATTACTTGGACGACCCAGTACACTTGCTGGTTAGTTGAACGGAGTTGTCAAAACAACCGATGCCATAATAATAATTTCATACAAATTCAAAGAACATGGATCACAATTTCGTCCACCAATGATCCCATCCACCATGAGCATAATAACATGAATCATACTGTGGTGGTGGGAAGATAACAAGTCTAGATCTCAAATCCTTCCTTGATCCAACAAGAACAATTGCAAAAGAAATAAAGGAAAGCAAACTGCAGAAATAGCAGAAGAAGAAGAAATGAACAGAAAGTAAAATTCAATTATGCAGAAAATTTAAGAGGAGATCTCAAGGTGAGATTGAAACAGAAGTTCTTCAATTCTTCACCGAAGATCAAAAGCAAGAAAAGTAGAGAGTGCTCAAGCAAGAACAAGGAAGAAGAGAGATCAATTCTCCTTCCCAATTCTCTAAGAAATTCAAAAGTTCAAAATTAAAATGCAAGTAAAAAGGAAAATTCAAAATGAAGTCTCCAACCCCTAATTACATCAAACTAGCTCCTATTTATACACTTTCTATTCTTGGATTTTGGAATTTGGATGGGCTTTTGATTTGGTGAAGAAATGAATTAAGTTGGATTTTTAATTCAATTTTCAGCCCATGAAGAATTTGCTTCCAAGGGGATGCTCAGCTCACAAGTTGAGCTGAGCATTGAGGCCTTGTGTGGATTCCCTTGTAGCGTGCAATGCATCAGGGGAATGCTCAGCTCACTTTGTGAGCTGAGCATTGGTGCCTTGGTGCCAATTTGTGCGCTGCCCTTGGATCGTGTCATGTGCGCTCCACTCCTTCCTGGCCGTGTCAAGATGTGCCCCCTTGCACCAAGAATAGCGCTCTGCTCACTAAGTGAGCTGAGCATTGGCTCTTCCAAGGGAAGGTCCTTGGTTCGAAACCCATGGGAAGCATGCGCTACCCATTTCTTTGGTTGCCTTGCTTCCTTGCTTCCTCAAGGTGTGGAGTTCGAACCTTGGGGGATGCATTTGGCCATTTTTGGCTTATTTTTCCTTGTGAGTAGCGCCCCCCTCATCCCTCTTGGTCATGAGTTCAAGCCTTGGAACATGCACTTGCAACTTATTTTCTTTGAATTATTTCTTTAGTGCTCTCGATAATGCTCACTTGGTGAGCTGAGCATTGTTTTTCCTTTCCTTGTTTCTTGGCTTCATATTGTGCTCAGCTCACAAAGTGAGCAGAGCATTGTGCCTTGGTTCCCTGGGAGTAAGTATAGCGCTCACTTAGTGAGCTTAGTGCTCTTGGAGAGAGCTTCATGGTTTGTTGCGCCACACTTCCTCCTTTTTTTGCCACACTTTTCTTTTCCTTGAGCCACACTTCTTAAGCCACGCTTTCTTCTTTTCTTCTTTTCTTCACCTACAAGAAATCAAAACAACCACTCAAAGTATCACCAAATTCACAAGGTTTATAAATCATTAAAAATCAATTAATTTTAGCCCAAACCTCATGATTTAGCATCAATTAAATGGTGGTTATTTGATTTAAAGATGTCATGCATTTTCATTCCAAATTACTTACTTAGAATGCAAGAAAGTGCATAAAACCTAGTGAAACAAGTGAAATTTAGCTTGAAAAATAGGTATATGATTACTTGTCATCAGAAGCTTCCCAGGAAATTTGATTGACCAAAATTTGATGGATGCTGCTTTTGTTTTTGTAAAAAGTTTTGTCTCAAACAATAATCACCAAAAGAAATTGGAATCTCTATTGTTATAAATGAGGGATTCTTAGTGAGGCAATATCACAAACAGCTTATAGTGCAGAGAATAATAGTAACAAACTAAAGTAAAAACTAATTAACAAAAGAAAAGAAAAGTGTTCAATCTAGTTATCCTCTAATTTAATCATTGTCAATACAAAACCAATCCCCAGCAACGGCGCCATAAACTTGATACACGAAAACTTGTCTCACAACAAATTTTCTACCGACAAGTGCACCAGATTGTCATCAAGTAAAAATTCACTATAGAGTGAGGTCGAATCCCACAGGGATTGGTTGGTTGATCAATATTAATTGAAGAATTGTTCTAGTTGAATGAAATCAGAATTTAATTGGGAATTGCTGAATGTAAATTGGCGGAAAACTTAAAGTGCAAAAAATGTAAATAAACAAAGGAAAATGACTGAATCTAAATGGTAGAAAGTGAATTGCAGGGAATCAAAATACAAAAACTTAGATTGCAAAAATTATAAGGGAATGGGGATTGTTAAACATCAAAGTAAGTTGCAGAAATAAAAGAATGGGTAAGATCAGAGAGGGGAAAGCTCATTGGTATGGTCACTGATTATACCACACATATTCATAGATCAAAGTGTTGGTAGGATTATTGATGAGCGGATAATTTGTACGCTTTTTGGCATTGTTTTTAGTATGTTTTTAGTAGATTTAGTTAGTTTTTAGTATATTTTTTATTAGTTTTTAGTTAAAAATCACTTTTCTGGACTTTACTATGAGTTTGTGTGTTTTTCTATGATTTCAGGTATTTTCTGGCTGAAATTGAGGGATCTGAGCAAAAATCTGATTCAGAGACTAAAAGGACTGCAGATGCTGTTGGATTCTGACCTCCCTGCACTCGAAGTGGATTTTCTGGAGCTATAGAAGCCCAATTGGCGCGCTCTCAACGGCGTTGAAAAGTAGACATCCTGGGCTTTCCAGCAATGTATAATAGTTCATACTTTACCCGAGATTTGATGGCCCAAACTGGCGTTCCAAATCAGCTCAAAACTGCCCGGCATTTAACGCCGGAACTGGCACAAGAATGGGAGTTAAACGCCCAAACTGGCACAAAAGCTGGCGTTTAACTCCAAGAAGAGTCTCTACACGAAAATGCTTCAATGCTCAGCCCAAGCACACACCCAGTGGGCCCGGAAGTGGATTTTTATGTCTTTTACTCATCTTTGTAATTCTTAAGCTACTAGTTTCCTATAAGTAGGACCTTTTACTATTGTATTTTTATGGGGGTAGCTATCTTTAGTCTTATGCTATCTTAGATCATTTGGGGGCTGGCCTCACGGCCATGCCTAGACCTTGTTCTTATGTATTTTCATCGGTGGAGTTTCTACACACCATAGATTAAGGTGTGGAGCTCTACTGTACCTCGAGTATTAATGCAATTACTGTTGTTCTTCTATTCAATTCAGCTTGTTCTTATTCCAAGATATTCATTCGTACCCAAGAACATGATGAATGTGATGATTATGTGACGCTCATCATCATTCTCACTTATGAACGCGTGCCAGACAACCACTCCCGTTCTACAAGCAAACAAGGCTTGAATGTTTATCTCTTAGATTCTTTAATCGGAATCTTCGTGGTATAAGCTAGAATTGATGGCGGCATTCAAGAGAATCCGGAAGGTCTAAACCTTATCTGTGGTATTCTGAGTAGGATTCAATGATTGAATGACTGTGACGAGCTTCAAACTCGCGATTGTGGGGCGTTAGTGACAGACGCAAAAGAATCACTGGATTCTATTCCGACATGATCGAGAACCGACAGCTGAATAGTCGTGCCGTGACAGGGTGTGTTGAACATTTTCACTGAGAGGACGGGACTGTAGCCATTGACAACGGTGATGCCCAACATACAGCTTGCCATGGAAAGGAGTAAGAAGGATTGGATGAAGACAGTAGGAAAGCAGAGAGACGGAAGGGACAAAGCATCTCCATTCGCTTATCTGAAATTCTCACCAATCAAATACCTAAGTATCTCTATCTTTATCTTTTATTCATATATCATCCATAACCATTTGAGTTTGCCTGACTAAGATTTACAAGGTGACCATAGCTTGCTTCATACCAACAATCTCCGTGGGATCGACCCTTACTCGCGTAAGGTTTATTACTTGGATGACCCAGTGCACTTGATGGTTAGTTGTGCGAAGTTGTGTTTATACCATGGTATTGAGCACCAAGTCTTTGGGGCCATTACTAGGGATTATTTGAGTTGTGAAAAGTAGTGATCACAATTTTGTGCACCAAGTTTTTGGCGCCGTTGCCGGAGATTGTTGAGTTTGGACAACTGACGGTTCATCTTGTTGCTTAGATTAGGTATTTTTCTTCAGAGTTCTTAAGAATGAATTCTAGTGTTTCAAGGTGATGTTTTTATCATCACCAAAGCTGATTGATTCTCATCAATTTAGCTCTTGAATGCAATGTCCTGCTGAAGCTTGGCTAGCCATGTCTAATTCCTTTAGACTAACATTGTATGATTCCTGGAATTCTCATTAAGAATTTTGATACCTTTATTTTCTTTTCCACTTAATTTTCGAAAAAATCCAAAAAAAAAAATTAATTACAAAATCATAAAAACCAAAAATATTCTCATGTTTCTTGTTGAGTCTAGTGTCTCATGTTAAGTTTGGTGTCAATTGCATGTTTCTGTTCTTCTTGCATTCATTCATGTGTCTTAAGTAATCTTCAAGTTGTTCTTGATGATTTCCTTGTTTTGATCTTTGAATTCTATTGACTTGAGTTTTTTGTTGTTTCTCATATGCATTCTCATCTTGTTAGTGTCAGTAGTATACAAACTGCTAAGTTTGGTGTCTTGCATGCATTGTTATTTGATTTTAGTTGCATTTCGATTATTCCTCATTACTAAAAATCCAAAAAATTTTTTAATTTGTGTCTTTTCAAGTCAATAATACAGAGAATTGAAGATTCAGAACATACAGCAGAGGAATTACACAGAAAAAGGCTGGGCGTTCAAAATGCCCAGTGAGGAAGGCAGACTGGCGTTTAAACGCCAGCCAGGGTGTCTGGCTGGGCGTTTAACGCCCAAAAGGGTAGTGCTTTGGGTGTTAAACGCTAGGATGGCACAAGAGGGAAGATTCTGTTTTCAATTCAAATTTTTTTTCAAGTTTTCAAAATTTTTCAAAATCAAATCTTTTTCAAATCATATCTTTTCAATCAAAATCAATTTTTTTTCAATTTTCAAAAATACTTGCTATCAATTAATGATTTGATTCAACATTTCAAGTATGTTGCCTTTTCTGTTGAGAAAAGTTTAATGTTTGAATCATATCTTTCCTTGTTAGCCAAGTCATTAATTTTTAAAATCAAATCTTTTTAAACTGTTTTTCAAATCATATCTTTTCAATCATATCTTTTTAAAACCATAACTTTTCAATCATATCTTTTTAATCACATCTTTTTCAAAATAGTTTTCAATCATATCTTTTTAATTTCTAATTTCAAATCTTTTTCAAGAATCACTTGATTTCTTTTTCACTCTTGGTTTTCGAAAATCAATTAGTGTTTTTCAAAATGTTTTTAAAATCTTTTACTTAATTTTCGAAAATTTCTTCCCCTCTTCTCACATCCTTCTATTTATGGACTAACACTATTCCATAATGCACAATTCGAACTCCATCTTTCTTGATAAGTTCGAATTCTCTACTTCTTCCTTCTATTTTTCTTTTCCTCTGACACCTCAAGGAATCTCTATACTGTGACATAGAGGATTCCATATTTTTTTGTTCTCTTCTCTTTCATATGAGCAGGAGCAAAGACAAAAGCATTCTTGTTGAGGCTGACCCTGAACCTGAAAGGACTTTGAAGCGAAAGCTAAGAGAAGCTAAAGCACAACTCTCTGTAGAGGACCTAACAGAAATCTTCAAAGAAGAAGAACCCATGGCAGCCGAAAACAACAACAATGCCAACAATGCAAGGAAGGTGCTGGGTGACTTTACTGCACCTACTCCCGACTTCTATGGGAGAAGCATCTCTATCCCTGCCATTGGAGCAAACAACTTTGAGCTTAAGCCTCAATTAGTTTCTTTAATGCAACAAAATTGCAAGTTCCATGGACTTCCATTGGAAGATCCTCATCAGTTTTTAGCTGAATTCTTGCAAATCTGTGACACTGTCAAGACTAATGGGGTTGACCCTGAAGTCTATAGACTTATGCTATTCCCTTTTGCTGTAAGAGACAGAGCTAGGATATGGTTGGACTCAAAACCTAAAGAAAGCCTGAACTCTTGGGAAAAGCTAGTCAATGCCTTCTTGGCAAAGTTCTTTCCACCTCAAAAATTGAGTAAGCTTAGAGGGGAAGTCCAAACCTTCAGACAGAAGGAAGGTGAATCCCTCTATGAAGCTTGGGAAAGATACAAACAATTGATCAGAAAATGTCCTTCTGACATGCTTTCTGAATGGAGCATCATAGGTATTTTCTATAATGGTCTCTCTGAACTATCCAAGATGTCTTTGGATAGCTCTGCTGGAGGATCTCTTTATCTGAAGAAGACGCCTACAGAAGCTCAAGAACTAATTGAAATGGTTGCAAATAACCAATTCATGTACACTTCTGAAAGGAATCCTGTGAACAATGGGACAAATCAGAAGAAAGGAGTTCTTGAGATTGATACTCTGAATGCCATATTGGCTCAGAACAAAATACTGACTCAACAAGTCAATTTGATTTCTCAAAGTCTGTCTGGAATGCAAGCTGCACCAGGCAGTACTAAGGATGCTTCATCTGAAGAAGAAGCTTATGATCCTGAGAACCCTTCAATGGAAGAGGTGAATTACATGGGAGAACCCTATGGAAACACCTATAATTCTTCATAGAGAAATCATCCAAATCTCTCATGGAAGGATCAACAGAGACCTCAACAAGGTTTCAATAATGGTGGAAGAAATAGGTTCAGCAATGGCAAGCCTTTTTCATCATCTTCTCAGCAACAGACAGAGAATTCTAAGCAGGACCACTCTGACTTAGCAACCATGGTCTCTGATCTAATCAAAACCACTCAAAGTTTCATGACTGAAACAAGGTTCTCCATTAGGAATTTGGAGGCACAAGTGGGACAGCTGAGCAAGAAAATTACTGAACTCCCTCCTAGTACTCTTCCAAGCAATACAGAAGAAAATCCAAAAGGAGAGTGCAAGGCCATCAACATGGCCGAACTTGGAGAGGATGAAGAGGCCGTGAACGCCACTGAGGAAGACCTCAATGGACGTCCACTGGCCTCCACTGAGTTCCCTAATGAGGAACCATGGGAATCTGAGGCTCACACTGAGACCATAGAGATTCCATTTGATTTACTTCTGTCATTCATGAGCTCTGATGAGTATTCTTCCTCTGAAGAGGATGAATATGTCACTAAAGAGCAAGTTGCTAAATACCTTGGAGCAATCATGAAGCTAAATGACAAGTTATTTGGTAATGAGACTTGGGAGAACGAACCTCCTTTGCTCACCAAAGAACTGGATGACTTGTCTAGGCAGAGATTACCTCAAAAGAGACAGGATCCTGGAAAGTTTTCAATACCTTGTACCATAGGCACCATGACCTTTCAAAAGGCTCTGTGTGACTTAGGGTCAAGTGTAAACCTCATGCCTCTCTCTGTAATGGAGAAGCTAGGGATCTTTGAGGTACAAGCTGCAAGAATCTCACTAGAGATGGCAGACAATTCAAGAAAACAAGCTTATGGACTTGTAGAGGATGTTCTGGTAAAGGTTGAAGATCATTACATCCCTGCTGATTTCATAGTCCTAGAGACTGGGAAGTGCATGGATGAATCCATCATCCTTGGCAGACCCTTCCTAGCCACAGCAAAGGCTGTGATTGATGTGGACAGAGGAGAATTGATCATTCAAGTGAATGAAGAATCCTTTGTGTTTAAGGCTCAAGGATACCCCTCTGTCACCATGGAGAGGAAGCATGAAGAGCTTCTCTCAAAACAGAGCCAAACAGAGCCCCCACAGTCAAACTCTAAGTTTGGTGTTGGGAGGCCACAACCAACTTCTAAGTTTGGTGTTGAACCCCCACATTCAAACTCTAAGTTTGGTGTTGGGAGGTTCCAACATTGCTCTGAGTATCTGTGAGGCTCCATGAGAGCCCTCTGTCAAGCTACTGACATTAAAGAAGCGCTTGTTGGGAGGCAACCCAATGTTATGTTTTATCTATTTTTCCTTTGTTATTTTATATTTTTTGTAGGTTGATGATCATGGGAAGTCTCAAAATCATTTGAAAAAGCAAAAACAGAATGAAAAACAGAAAGAAAAACAGCACACCCTGGAGGAGAATTTGCTGGCGTTTAAATGCCAGTGAAGCTAGCAAATGGGCGTTTAACGCCCAGTCTGGCACCATTCTGGGCGTTTAACGCCAGAAAGGGGCACCAGACTGGCGTTAAACGCCAGGAAAGGGCAAGAAGCTGGCGTTAAACGCCAGAAATGGGCACCAGCCCGGCGTTTAACGCCAGAATTGGCAAAGGGTGCATTTTTGCACGCCACTTGGTGCAGGGATGACTTTTCTTTGACACCTCAAGATCTGTGGACCCCACAGGATCCCCACCTACCCCACCACTCTCTCTCTTCTTCACCCATTCACCAATCACCTCAACACCTCTTCCCCAAAAATCCTTCACCTATCAAATCCCATCTTTCTCTTCACCACTCACATCCATCCTTCATAAAACCTCACCTACCTCACCATTCAAATTCAACCCACTTTTCCTCCCAAACCCACCCTCCCATAACCGAACCCTACCCCTCTCTCCACCCCTATATAAACCCGTCTTCACTCCTTCATTTTAACACACCCTAAACACTACTTCTCCCCTTTTGGCCGAACCACAAAGCCACCTCCATCTCCTCTATTTCTTCTTCTTCTACTCTCTTCTTTCTTCTTTTGCTCGAGGACGAGCAAACCTTTTAAGTTTGGTGTGGTAAAAGCATTGCTTTTTGTTTTTCCATAACCATTTATAGCATCCAAGGTCGGAGAAACCTCTACAAAGAAGAAAGGGAAAGCAAAAGCTTCCACCTCCGAGTCATGGAAGATGGAGAGATTCATCTCAAGGGTGCATCAAGACCACTTCTATGAAGTTGTGGCCTTGAAGAAGGTGATCCCCGAGGTCCCTTTTAAACTCAAAAAGAATGAATATCCGGAGATCCGACATGAGATCCGAAGAAGAGGTTGGGAAGTTCTTACCAACCCCATTCAACAAGTCGGAATCTTAATGGTTCAAGAGTTCTATGCCAATGCATGGATCACCAAGAACCATGATCAAAGTGTAAACCCGGACCCAAAGAATTGGCTTACAATGGTTCGGGGGAAATACTTAGATTTTAGTCCGGAAAATGTAAGGTTGGCATTCAACTTGCCCATGATGCATGGAGATGAACACCCTTACACTAGAAGGGTCAACTTTGATCAAAGGTTGGACCAAGTCCTCACAGACATTTGTGAAGAGGGCGCCCAATGGAAGAGAGATTCAAGAGGGAAGCCGGTTCAACTGAGAAGGCATGACCTCAAGCCCGTGGCTAGGGGATGGTTGGAGTTTATCC